>NC_068988.1:16911608-16915349 GCF_001194135.2 Octopus bimaculoides | reverse complement strand
TATATATATATACATATATATATATACATATATATATATACATATATATATATACATATATATACATGCATATATATATGTGTGTGTGTGTGTGTGTGTGTGTATGTATGTATGTATGTATATATGTGTATATATGTATGTATGTATGTATGGTCTATAAGGGTATAACTATGGATGCTCGTTATCGGTCTCTAAATACCATCGGCTGTTGTGTCAATATCGTTCGTATTACAGAAGTCACCATGCTGTTTCAAAGATCCTGGCATCACAGTTAATATTGCAGTATTGTTGTTTATTACACTTACCTCCAAACTCACAACTACATTTACTAACATATTTCGTGTTCTCTTTTCCCTTAATTATTTTGAATATCATTCTCTTCTGAATCGTTTTAAGTAGTATAATACTCTGTATAATTATCAATATTGCTAGGTTAGCTCAATCAAAAATTTAAAAACAAATCAATAAATGAAGCCAAACCTGTTAATATACTGAAGATGAGAGTGTTTATTGTAATGTTGATCCCCATTCTGCCTTATTTCTAACGTCATAATCATCGCCTTACAATAATATCGAAAGCTACGAGAGGAACATCAATATCTTGGGGGAAGACAATTAAACGAGACAGAATACATTAATGTTACAGCGGTAGAAGAGAGGGAGAGTGGAGAGAGAGGAAAAACATGGGGAGACATAGAGAGAGAGAGATAAGAGAGAGTGAGTGGGAGAGATAAAGCTATGAGATAACAGAGAAAGATAACAGAAGGTATAATGGAGAATCGTACATTTGGTTTATCTAACTAGCTTTATTATCTCCTACGTATCTTTACTGCACACGATTAACAAGATTTAGCTTGATGATGTCGAACATGTCATTAACTGTTCCTTTCAGCCTTTGATATTAATGACACATTTTATTTCTCCCGCTTTGTTATCCTCTAAATACGTCTACTCACAGACATGCACAAAGAGAAATTTGCTGAGAGAAATAGGTTTTATTCTTATATTATGTAATAAGAGACTTCTGTATAACGACATTTTCAGTCAGGAAAAATAGATGTATTAAGATTCTTCCACATTATCAAACAATTGGATTCGTTTTTGCTAATGGATGCGCAAGTAGACATACATTCATTCATACATACATACATACATACATACATAGAAACATACATATGTGTGTGCGCGTATGTGTGTGTGTCTGTGTTATATTGTAACGAACATAACTTCAACATATCTGCATCATATTTCGGAGACACTCAGATGTACGCCTACACATATTTTCGGCCAGGATTTATTGAACAAAGGCACAAAATTGCCCAATATATTCTCTTATATAAGACGGAGTATGTAATCTATGTATGCACTTTCATTGACATGTGTAGTACTATCAGTTTATGAGCTGTGGCTCTGTTGCAACACCATTATGAATGTCGCTACAATCCGCTTTCTGTACAGTTGTCCTTCGTTTTTGTTGATTGGCGAAATTTGATCGACCGCGCTCAATTGTATGTTATTACTATTGGTTCCATAAGGCGATATATCTGTTACATACAGACATTATATGCTGACATACCTATTAAATATACCGAATAAAACTAATCATTATAAGTAATATCTATTTATAGACGATTGTTCGGTGCAGTGACATGTACACAGGTGTGTATGTATATATATATATATATATCGACTGCCCCCCCCCACCACCAATTTCAGGCCTTGTGCCTATAGTAGAAAGGATTATTGTTAGTTCGATAAAGGCGATGAGATGGCAGAATCGTTAGCGCGCCGGACCAAATGCCTAGCGGAATTTCGTCCGTCTTTCCGTTCTGTGTTCAAATTCCGCCAAGGTCGACTTTGCTTTTAGTCCTTTCGGTGTCGTTAATTAAAGTACCAGGGAAATATTGGGATCGATGTAATCGATTAGCACCCTCCCACAAATTTCCGGCCTTGTGCCCATAGTATCAAGGATTATTATCGGCTCGATAAAGTAAGTAGCAATTGAGCTTCTGAGGGCCATGTAATTGACTAACTTCTTGCCTGAATTTGCTGGCTTTGTACCAAAATTATTATTATTATTATTATTATTTGTAACAGTAGTAGTAGTAGTAGTAGTAGTGGTAGTAGTAGTAGTAGTAGTAGTAGTAGTAGTAGTAGTAGTAGTAGTAGTAGTAGTAGTAGAAGAAGTTTGAATGATTTAATTCATCTTCATGCCGCCACAGCCTTATTTGATAAGATGCTGGCAAGTTGTGGCACATTGTAATTTGACTGTAATTTATTGCCTCAAAATGGAAGTACTTTACAGATATATACGTATATCACTATGTATATCTTTTAATATCTCTCAGAGGCCCACCTGCACCAGATAGGGAGTATACACGGTCCAGCAGTGTTAAACATCATGGAGATTTGAAATCATTTAAAAACAAACTGCGATCGTGGAGAAGAGCAACAATGTAGACGGACATTAACAGATGTCATTCACGAGAGCTTCACAGCTTTGGTTGCTTTCATTTTCACTCGTTCTAAATTATTTCTGAAACCATCTGCCTCGTGTTATCTTTAATAAAAATGCATGAAACAATGCAACAAGATTCCTTTTAATTCCAAGTTCAAGCACAGATTGTGACTCTGGGATTCCGATGCATCACGATGCACTGCATTCTGTTCCCATCATATCGGTAGGATGATAGCAAAATCTTCGAATATTCTGGATGTTAATTTGGACGTGGCTATCTTCAGTCGACTTAAAGCTTAGCATCAGCAGTGATCCAAGCCGCATTCGATACTACTGTTTCGCCTAGTTTTCCAATGCTAAAACTTAGGGCAGGATACTAAATGCATATACAAACCGCAAAACATTTTCAAAGTGTAAATCCTTTCAGAAATATCAGTTTCATTGACAACTGCACCGTCGTATCAGCAACTTGACATTTCAAAATTCCTCGTGATGCGTTGGTAACTCTGCTGACAGTTTCATTATTTCTTTTAGCATAATAGAATTTTAGACTGCTGCAATATTTGCCGCAAAATTATTTGTTTATAGCGATCAGGTGTTTGTGCAGTACATTGGCAGATTTCCTCCATCAAATCAACATTGCTTTTGCAGATGAATAGTGTGCCATACATTAAATGTCGGCGAAATCACAGAGCATTGCGATATTAAGTGTTTTTCTCAAGAACAACATGTATACCAGGATCAGCAGTGAAAACCACTACTTCGTGTGAGAGTGATATAATAACCAATAGACAACACGCTCTCAGACGTCAAAGTGATCGCTGGGCAACTTGAAATCATATGTTCTGCTCTAGAACACAATGGATCGCAATCGTTGATGCAGCACACAAACTATTAGATTAAGATAGGTTGTAAAATAGGTGTAGAAAGATTATTTACTTCACGATGTTGTCCACAACTAACCAGTGTTCAGTTTCATCTAAACATATAGCTGTAGAATCAAACATCCATAAACTTTTTATGGGAGTTAATGAAACTAGTATAATATTCAACAATTATTTTCTGGTATTTGAGTGTATTGAAATTAATTATTTTAATGCGCTCTATATATTTGTTATATGCTTACATTCTTATTAAATATAGCGAGTAAAACGAATCATCATTATAAGCAATATTTATCTGTAGGCGATTGTTCGGTGCAGCGACATATATACGAGTGTATATATATTTGTATGTATACAATTGCAAAATAACGATAAAACATCGGACACATTTTTAAAGAT
>NC_068988.1:16908693-16911418 GCF_001194135.2 Octopus bimaculoides | reverse complement strand
TAGGCGATTGTTCGGTGCAGCGACATATATACGAGTGTATATATATTTGTATGTATACAATTGCAAAATAACGATAAAACATCGGACACATTTTTAAAGATTGTTGCTAGTTATGCGTAATTTCTGTATCATATATACATTATTTGCCTATCAATAATGTCTATTCTTTTGGAACGTCGATAATTTGTGCGCATATCATTATCTACTGATGCATGAAATGTGTAAGACACAAAAGTTATCTGTGAATTAATGCTAAATGGATACAAATAGTTTAGCAGATCATGTTTCATGCCAAAACTTATAGTACAATAAAACGCTGATAATACAATAGAAGAAAACAAATTACAAGGTGTAGGCATAACAGTACGGTAGTGTCATGGCCAATGCGAGAACCAGGTAAAGTCGCTAGAATAGCTAAAAATTCTTTTGCAGTCTATTTATGTTCGGAGTTCAAATGCTGCTTAGGCCAAACTTGCCTTTCATCCCTCCAGTATCTATATAATAAAGTATCAGTAAAGTAATGGGGTTGATGTTATCGACTAATTCCAACCCTGAAAATTGCTGTTTATGTGCGTAAATCGAAAAAGAAAAATGTTATTATGAAGTATAAGAGGTACCCTTTCTACAATAAATACCAGGGCAGAAACTTTAGAAGAAAGGTTGGTCGATTGCATTGACCCCGGTATCAGACTGGTACTTTATTTTATCGACCTGGAAATTATGAAAGGTAAAATCGATCTCGGTTGCATTTGAGTGCAGTAAGCAAAGCCGAAAGAAATGCCGTTAGGCATTATTTCCGCTGTGCTAACGATTCTGAATCCTTTGTTATATGCTCGTGACACGAAATATGGGTGAGTTGCTAGTGGATTGCATGGATACAGCTCTTAATCTGGTACTTATTTCATCGACTCTAAAATGAATAAAGGCAAAGTAACCTCAGTGGAATTTGAATCCAGCATATAAAGCAGGGAGAAACGCCGCTAAAAGTTTTGTCCTGTGCCTTGATGATACTACCAGTTCATTGACTTAATAACCCTTTCTAACATAGGCACAAGAATTGAAATTTTTAGGGGAAGCTCTAGTCGATTACATTGATCCTAGTGTTCTGTCGTTACTTATTTTATCGACCCAAAAATTATGAAAAGCAAAGTCAACTTCGGAAAAATTAGAACTCCGAACTTAAAAACGGAAAGAACGTTGGTCAGAATTTCATGAAGCGAGGCAATGATTCTGCCAACTCGCGGCCTTAATAATCCTGTCTGTCATTGTCACAAGGCATGATATACTGGGAGATGGAAATATTCTGTGACATTGACCTCCGTGCTCAATTGTTTCTTTCGACCATGTTCCTTTCATCCATCCTTTCCCGATGAAATTTGAACTTAGAATGATAAAGACTGGACGAAATGCCAATAAACATTGTGCATGGTATGCTACCGTTTCTGTCAGGTCACCGCCTCAATAATAATAATAACAACAACAACGATAATAATAATAATGATGATAATAATAATGATGATGATAATAATAATAATAATAATAATAGAGTGCCCAGTAGAACTGTTACAAAAGGTTTGTCTCCTTGGCACGGCCAGAATGATTGGGAAATGATTAGAGAGCTGAAAAGAACGAATAGCGTGGTACCGTAGAATGCAGGTAGTAAACTCGCTACGCATGCAAGACTCCAGGAGCGCCAACAAAACCTGCGATAAGATAAAATATTATTAGTAGTAGTAGTAGTAGTCCTTTCTACTGGAAGCACACAAGGCCTCAGATTTGTGTGAAGGAATTAAGTCGATTACATCGACCCCAGTACGTAACTGGTACTAAGTTTATCGACGACCTCGAAAGGATGAAAGGCAAAATCGACCGCAGCGGAATTTGAACTCAGAACGTAACGGCAGACGAAATACCACTAAGCTTTTCGCCCGGCGTGCTAACGTTTCTGCCTGCACAACGCCTTAGTTGTAATATTGACAATTTGTTCTTCTCTAAGTACAAGGCCCAACATTTTGGGGGAGGAAATCAAACAATTATATCGATACGGTACGCAACTGGTACTTAATTTATCGAACCCGAAAGGATGAAAAGCCAAGTCGACCTAGGCGGAATTTGAACTCAAAACGTAGCGGTAGATGTTAGTACCACTTAGCGTTTCGCCCGGGGTGATAAATATTCTACCAGCGCACCGCCTTAGTAATAGTAATTATAATAATGGTTTCAAATTTTGCCACAACGGCAGCACTTTTGGAGGAGAGGGATAGTCGATCATAATTACCCCAGTACTCGATTAATACTTAATTTATCAACCCCGAAGGATCGTAGCTGCAGACGAAATACTGCTCAGCATTTCGCCCGGCTTGCTAACGATTCTGCCACTTCGCGGCCTTAGTAATACTAATAATAATCCTTTCTACTATAGGCACAAGAACTAAAATTTTGGAGGTGGGATCTATTCGATTAGATCGTCCCAGTACACAGCTGGTACTCAATTTATTGATCCCGAAAGCATGAAAAGCAAAGTCATCCCCGGCGGATCGTAGCGGTGTGTTAACGATCCTGTCAACTCGCCGCTTTAATAATCCTTTCCACTATAGAAACAAGGTCTGAAATTTTGGACAGTGGGGGGGGGGGAACTAGTCGATTACATCAACCCCAGTGATTCACTGGTTTTTGATTCATCGATTCCGAATTGATGAAAGGTAAAGTCAACCTCGGCAGAATT
>NC_068988.1:16907178-16908665 GCF_001194135.2 Octopus bimaculoides | reverse complement strand
GCAGACGAAATACTGCTCAGCATTTCGCCCGGCTTGCTAACGATTCTGCCACTTCGCGGCCTTAGTAATACTAATAATAATCCTTTCTACTATAGGCACAAGAACTAAAATTTTGGAGGTGGGATCTATTCGATTAGATCGTCCCAGTACACAGCTGGTACTCAATTTATTGATCCCGAAAGCATGAAAAGCAAAGTCATCCCCGGCGGATCGTAGCGGTGTGTTAACGATCCTGTCAACTCGCCGCTTTAATAATCCTTTCCACTATAGAAACAAGGTCTGAAATTTTGGACAGTGGGGGGGGGGGAACTAGTCGATTACATCAACCCCAGTGATTCACTGGTTTTTGATTCATCGATTCCGAATTGATGAAAGGTAAAGTCAACCTCGGCAGAATTTGAACTCAGCACGCAGCGACTGGTGAATTATTGCTAACTATTTCGTCCAGCCTGCGAACCGTTCTGCCAGCCCGCCGTCTTTGTAATAATAATTATTATTATAATTATGATAATAGTAATAAAAATAGTAGTAGTGTAATAGTAGTAGTATACACCGCAGATAATCGTGCATTCTCTCACGTTTCATTAATCCTATTTAGTAGAGATTTAATGAGGTTAATAGGTTTTTAGTTTTCCCAATGCTGCACATACAGTAAACATTTACAGAAGTGATGGATGCATTGCTTGCTCTGTCTCCCCTTGGGTAAATTAAATTCAGAAATAAATCATTTATCTGTTCAAATAGAGGACCTAATTATCTCCATTTATAAATATAGTTCAAACATTACAAATCGAATTGCTCTCCAAGAATTACTTTTAGTTATACATTTAGCTTGATGACCTAGCGTCCGTAATTGTAAACATTCTGGCTGTAACAACATAATCCTACATTTGATACGTTACTTTAACTACTCTATTTTCAGGTCTATTTACTACTTATCGCGAAAAGCTTCACAAATTTTCCGGAGAATGTATTACACAATAAATTGCTGGATACATATATATATTTTTTTTGTTTTTCTAATTTGTTTCAGTCATTATACTGCGTTCATACCGAAGCCTTGATGAATTTTAGTCGAATGAATCTAGCCCAATACTATTTCAAAACCTGGTACTTATTTTATTTATTTCTTTTGCCGAACCGCTATGTTACGGGAGCCAAACATACTAACACTGGCTGTCAAGCGGTGAATGGTAGGACAATATAGACACCATACACACACACACGCTCATACATAATATATATATATATATATATATATATATATATATACATATATACACACACACATATACATATATACACACGTATATATAATACATATATATATACATGCATATATATATACATATATATATAATATATATATATATACATGCATATATATATATATATATACACATATAATATATATATATATATGTATATATACATACATTTATATATATATGTATGTATATATATACATTGGTGCTGGAGATGCTGTG
>NC_068988.1:16900937-16907145 GCF_001194135.2 Octopus bimaculoides | reverse complement strand
ATATATATATATATATATATATATATATATATATATACATATACATACATATATACATGCATATATATATATATATATACACATATAATATATATATATATATGTATATATACATACATTTATATATATATGTATGTATATATATACATTGGTGCTGGAGATGCTGTGGGGTAAGTAGCTTGCTTACCAGCCACATGGTTCCGGGCTCAGTACTTGTCGTATGTGCGTGTGTGTGTGTAGGTGTGTTCTTGTTTGTGTGTTTATTGTACCATCATCGCATGACAATAGATGCTGCTATGTTTACATCCCCGTACCTTAGCAGTTAGGTAAAATAAACCGATAGAATAAATACTATGTTTACAACGATTAAGTCCTGGGGTTGATTTGTACTACTAAAGGGGGTGCTCCAGCGTGGCCGTAGTCAAATGCTGAAACAAATAAAAGTAAAACGGGATAGATAGATAGATGCATATATGTTCGACGGTCTTCCCTCTACCAAATCCACTCACTAGGCTATAGTTGGCTCGAGGCTATAGTAGAAGACACTTGCCTAACGTGCCGCTCAGTGAGACTGAACCGGAACCATGTTGTTGGGAAGCAAGTTTGTTACCACACAGTCATTCCTGCGCCTATAACAATATCTGCTTATTCTATCGCTGGCTAAGATTCTATCGCTGGCTAAGATACGTGTATTTTATCGGATGTATAATTCAGACTTGTTTTTTTTTTTTTTTTTTTTTTTTTTTTTTTGAGTTGTACTCTAATAATTCATTTTACTTTATGCCCAAGGCTTGAAATTTCTCGGGAGAAATCGATTAATATCGACTTGGAGAACTTTGAACCCAGAAAGTAAAGTCCATCGAAATACAGATACGTTTTTTTTTCTTTCAACATGGTAATGATTCTGCGAGGTCGCCTTCTTCGAACCTACACTAATTAGAGAAAACTAAATATATAAGGCCTATTTAAGCAGTTAAATTTCAGAAGAAGTTTGACAATTATACTGGGGATTTTATATTGGTACGCAATTTTAAAATATCTTTCTGAAATTATCTGTGATGTAAGCCAAGTTTACTGCTCGTTGAGCGATTACTACCGCTATATTATATTCGCAATTAATATCAATAAAATCACGTCTGTAATCACCGGATAAAATAAATATATGATTTATAACATTGTGGACTGTTATTATGTATTTGTTGCTATGTAATTTGGGTTATGACGATGATTAAATACCAATAGTTTACCCTACAGCATTGTAGCAATAGAAATTAAAATGTATATATCAATGTTGAAAACATCTCAATTACGACCAGCTAGAGGTGTTACATACATTTACGTATATTTATTACAGATTTATTGAGAGAATTAAAAAAAGAAAGAATTAACGAAGTTTAGATAGGTACAGAAATAAGTACATAGGTAATTGGATGGAAAGATGGGTGTATATGAACTTATATGTGCATGAGCATGTATAGTTAGGAACTTAGGTGAATAAACGTGTGATAGTAATATTATTCAATGCGTACATAGATGGTATGTAGAAAGTTTAGAAGATACACACACACACACACAAACAGAAAGGGAGAAAGAGAGATAGAGGGAGACAGACAGAGAGATAAGAGACAGAATAGTAAGCAGATACATGAAACCCAGCAGATAGATCAGAGTTTATTTAAATGTTGTTATACCTTTATTGAGATATAATCACAATACACGTCGGTACTTTTATGTTTCAAAATTGTGCACATTAAACCAAACAAAAGCTCATACTGAAAGGATATATATTTTCCTAACACGGGTACACTTCCATCCGTTTTCTGTGTAAGTACAATCGATTTGATTAATTCTTAGTATTTGTCTGTTGATTATAGGAGGACACTAGGAGGACGAACGTCCCATTTTACACACTAGGATTCGAACTCAGAATATAATGGAACATAGTTTAACACGATGCATTTCTCAGTCACTCTCACAATTCTCCTCTAGCACTGTTCTTTAACATGAATGTTAGAACGATGAACCATGAAAGAAATTGTACCGATATGATAATATCTCATGCCAGCTGTTCCTTTCCTTTGTATACTATATGCAATATGCTGTCAGCTAGTTAGGTTAAATCGGTATAGTCTCTTTCTCTACGTAGAAACAATAGGAAATTTATCAATTCAATGTATCAAAATTGATCTATGGTTCTTCAGATATTTTGCTGGATAGGTTTACACAAGAATTCTGCCGATATATTTGAAATACTAGAATATCTCTCTGCATTAAGTATAATGTGTTATAATGATATCTGCAATCAAATTAATGGTTGTATTTGTAGACGTATTTTATGGGTCCATCTATGCAGAGAAAATGATACATAAAATATACAATGTATTTTTCTTTTAGAATCCCGAGAAATACATTTTCTAAGAGATTTATTGCCATATTTATTGCTTTGAAAATCTATTAACAAGGCTAGACATAATATTGCAACCAACATACATAATGACAGATATAAACGCATTATGCTAATATAGTTTTCTTATGACTGGGAACCATTGTAGTGCGGAGTAGACACAAGATGTTATGCTACTCATATCTACTGTTTGTTTTTCATTTCATTTTGGAAAATTTTAACTTAATGAATGAGCCATTAATAGATACCGTAATATAGATTTATATCAAACGGGGAGCGACACGACATATAATATTGTACTTGCCAAACCACAGTGAGGTTACTGAAAATTATTGATTCCTGAAACGGCATCCAACATTAGTTATATACATGACTGGAAAAGCAGTATGTGCTTCCTTAATTCAACACAAATGTTCAAGGTAACAAAAAGGAAGTAGCCGTGTACCTGAAAAGATATCTATAACAATATACTTCCTCTAATTCGAATAACAACAGTTGAAGGAATTTTCGGTATTTTATATACAAATACTGTTGTCTGATATCACCTTTCTTTATCATTCAATTCTGCGTTATCCTACGAACCGGATAACGTAATTTCTTTAAAATATCTTAAATTTATTTTGGATCTTTTAATTGATGATATCAAAATTTGATTACTTTAAATGTTTATTAACTTTAGACATTTTTAATACCTTGTAAAATTCAAAATTAAATTTCATCTGAAGTTCATATACATGTATTAGCAATCATCTTTTAAATATTCTAATCGATAAAATGTTTGTCAGAATAAACTCCTAAAGTTTATAAGAACCTATGATTAGAATGTCAATACAGAAACTTGTAGAAATTACAATAAATGGTAAACAAAGTTTTCATAATTGTCATATTTAATGGGGTCTGTTGTGATTGACTCCATAACTATACCCCAGTTAGATTTGCAACGAATGCGTTTAACGAATTTAAGTATAATGCTGGTGCAATCATAATACTTTAATAAATCTTTTTTGCAGCATTCTAGTATAAAGTTCACATTGTATATAAGAATAATGAATATAATCTTAGATATTTTATAAACTTACTATCCTGTAATATTTGTTACTTCACCCAGGCGTAAGAATGTGTCTTTAGCAGGATAGGAACTTAGTACACGAAATTTCCAAGTACATTTTAAGCGTTCGCCTCTCTGACGAATAACCTATATGCCATAACATTAACGGTGATAAAGTTCAGTGTTGGGTACAGTGGAGATCCAAATTTTATTTAACAAATAGTTGTGAACATTACTCACCATTTCCACATGTCTACAAGGATACTTACCTTTTAAATTTTGTTTGCAGTATGCAAAATAGAAAAGCACTTAAACAGCATGAGTAAGAAATTTCAATTGAATTACATTTGCTCTATGGGACATGGTTATAATAGACGCCTGCATTTCGCTAAAACACGCTGTTTGTCTACTTCCAGCTAAATGGATGAAGAATGAGTTGCTTCACAGCTAACCCAAATAGCTTTCATTCTAAAAGATCTTTTCAGTTTTAACATTCAATGACCTTTGGGCTTGATTTATGATGATTTATAGATACTAATGTATTTATATAAATTTTGCATTTTCTGGTATTGACTTAAATATATATATATATATATATATTCGCCCTTAATAACTTATTCTAACATTTGTAATTGTCTTTATTCAGTCTGTAAGTAAAATAAAAATGTGGTACAATGGGGAATTTTACAGAAACTGAAGTTCTTATAAGTAATTATAGCAAATTGGGCCTGTTTATATTAAATATAAGTAGACTGCATCTTTTCTGAAATGAAATTACATTTATGTTTACAAGTTTAATATAGTATGTAGTTAGATTGTCTTCAGCTAACAAATATTTTAAAAGAATATTCGTAACAGTTGAACTTACCAAGGTAAAGACAATTCAAATTACGTGTCTTTTCAAGCAATTTGATGTTTCGTATTCACTAAATTAGATTACACGATAACAATCACTGAGCTGAACATTATTATGGAGTTTGTATATAAGATATTTTAAATTTACCTGAAATAAGAAGCCTTATCATGAAATGCATGGCATACTGCCATTGATTCCAATTATCGCTTTAATATATAGCCAGTGAATATGCCCGTTGTCTTTATATTTGCTTATGCATTTCTAATATTCAACAGGTTCATTAAGTAGTAACACATCTTACATTCCTATGTAAAGAATGAATAAATAATTTCCATTTATCTCTTCAATCAGTCACTGAAGATTTTAATTTGTTTTCAGTTAAAGCTGTTGTGAAAAAATAACTTTTTACTTTGTGAAAAAAATAGCCTTTTTCCTTGTGAAAAAAATGCTGTCTACTAAAACCGAGTGGAGGCGCAATGGCACAGTGGTTAGGGCAGCGGACTCGCGGTCATAGGATCACGGTTTCGATTCCCACACCGGGCGTTGTGAGTGTTTATTGAGCGAAAACACCTAAAGCTCCACAAGGCTCCGGCGGGGGATAGTGGCGAACCTTGCTCTACTCTTTCACCACAACTTTCTCTCACTCGTTCTTCCTGTTCCTGTTGTACCTGTATTTCAAAGGGGCCAGCCTTGTCACACTGTGTCACGCTGAATATCCCCGAGAACTACGTTAAGGATACACGTGTCGGTGGAGTGCTCAGCCACTTGCACGTTAATCTCACGAGCAGGCTGTTCCATTGATCGGATCAACTGACACCCTCGTCGTCGTTAGCGACGGAGTGCCAACACATAACTAAAAACGAAAGGTTTTCTAAACAGACGTTGCTTTTAAAACTTGCTCATATATATCCGCTATTTGCAAAAATAATCATTTTCTATGTAGAATGTTTGAAATGTTTTCTGTTATAAGATATTACTGAGTTCCTACCTCAGAATATTGAAATAAATATTAATGACAAAGATATTGCAGAAGACCCAGTAAGCACTTAATATTGATTAAAGCCATATAGCTCTATATCAGACTATTAAACATCCTTCCTTTGACAATTAAGCAACAGAAAAACAAAGTTAATAGAAAGATTCAGTGCAAGTTCAAAAGCGCCCTCATTATCTTTTGTTTCATTTCAATACAAGGTATATAACATAGCTATTTATCCTTACCTTATATTATATTCAAAGTTTGTCAAAGATTCATGATACAAATATTTACTTCAGAATTTTCTAACAGTATTTGAATTATGATTATTCAAGTATGCAATGGTTTCCAAAGAAAAATATCTCACAAAACAGAATTTTTCTCTCACAAGGAAGGAAAATCACGTTTAGTGTCCTACCAAGTACGCTTTTTAAAACTCACATATAAATGTTGCGCAAGAAAGTCTTTTTTGTTTAAAAGATTTCTATCTTCAACTATTTGTTTCCAAGTGTACCAAGTTATAGGCTGAAATTATAAATTGAAACCTAAGATAATTGCGAGATATATATAATGAGTACACACAACAGCAGAGATATTTACCTTTTATTTTTTTACTTTTGATCGTCATAACGCGTAATGAAAAGTGCATTACTAAGCGGTCGTATAATTAGAACCAACGGAAGCTAATTTTCAGAAGATCTCATAAAGAGAAGGAAGCTGGCAGCATTCCGCATTCAATACGAACGATGAAAAATCAGAGTGAATAAGTTCATTAAAAAAGAGAGACCAACAATAAGCATTTTGTTTCGTCCGAAAACAAATCAAAAACTCATTGTGTACCCGTTGGTAGAGAAAGTGCTATTAGATAAACGGTAAGAATGCCAATATATATGCGCAGGTGTACGCCCCCACCGTATATATATA
>NC_068988.1:16884981-16900882 GCF_001194135.2 Octopus bimaculoides | reverse complement strand
AGAGAGAGAGAGAGAGAGAGAGAGAGAGAGAGAGAGAGAGAGAGAGAGACATGCAGGATACTTTGTGTTTGCATTAACTCATATAATTTGTAATCCTAAAGTCAAACCAAATGATATTTTGTGCGCTGATTTAATACTTACATTTCGGATATTGCATAATATATAATATGATATCCTTCCCCTTACGCAAGGTCATTGTTAGGTAATACATTTCAAAATATTGAAAATGCAGAGATTAAACTACATATTGTGCAAAGAGAGAAGTATATCAATCCCCAATAGGAATTATTTCTTAACACATTTGATGTTAAAATTCTTAATCAGGAATCTCTAAACAAATTATAATTTAAAATTATAGATGAGAACGCTAAATGAATTATATTTTAAAATGCACTTCTTGTCTTCATTCTTTCACTTCAGTTATTATTCTCGGACGACAAACTCCTTCAAGTGACACTGAATCGCTCAAATCACGTCTACAGTATTTTAAATTTGTACTTGTTTAAGAGACCTATACGTTATCCGGGTCCTAAGTAACTTCTGTGATAAAGTAACGTTCGAGTAATCTATGTATGTCTGTATATATGAAACATATAGACGGATAATGCATATACCTTCATACACCCTAATGCATATACAATATACACGCACACCACATATACACACAAAAATTTATTTATATACATATGTGTGTGCGTGTATGTGCAAGTGTGTAGGTTTCAAGTAGTATTTCCATTTCTACATCACATGTCAATCCGACAAAATTGTGCAAAATATTAAGCAAAGATGCCGTGCTATGCCATTGTAACGTGGCCATCTAATTCAAACGATGACATTTTTCCAGCGCACGGTGATGATGTAAAATTATATGTATCGAGACATGAACTAAACTCACTGAAAAGCATTAATCACCATACAACTATGGTAGAGGACATTTATCCAAGGTGCTGGACAGGAACACTGAACGTATAAACACATATCTGCGGAGCGCAACGTTTAACCATATGGCCATGCCAGTGCCAGATGTACAGAAATGAAGTTAGTTTCAAAAATAAAATGAAAATCCTAAAGCGGTGAGTAACAATTGCAAAGATTTGAACAAAAGGCTGGCACGTTTGATATTTACGCAACCAACATTCTGTGAATATTTGCTGTTCAAAGGAAGCTAAAATCAATGACAAGACGATGAAATATTTGCTCTGATCTACTCAACTGCAGTCTGTTCTAATCTAACGCAACTTACCGTTGTTTATACTACAAGTCACCGGTTGTATACGATATATTTAGTACGACATATCGACAATGTCTTTCTTCTTGGAATGGCCTTTCACAAACAGCGTAAGCGCTAGCATTAAAAGAAAATGTCTATTTCATGGGTTATTGAATGTTTTGTTAAACTCTTTGTGATACTGCTAATGTTATGACATCATAGTTGATAGATTTCTTGCTGATATTGCATTGCTTTTGTTAAGCGTAAAGATTTCGCTGAAATAAAGTTTTTGACTGACACCATATAACCCGAATTGACTATTTTCATTGATATTCCTAATGTTCTGCTGATATGAAGATCACGAGTTCCTATTATAAAAATATTAAGAGATATATTGATGCGATATGAAATATAAATTTTATTGCCGAGTAAGAAATGTGATGGTTAATTTACACAAAAGTCATATCAGTGATCGAGATTCTATTTTGGGACTCAAAATGTTTGCATATGAGAAAGTATGTTCCGTTACAGCCCAGGACTGACCAATACCTTGTAGGTGAGTTTGACAGAAGGAAACAATGTGAAAACTTGTGATATATGTAACTGAGTGTTTGTATCTGTATTTCTTTACCACCACATCGTTTGACCGCTGGTATTGGTTTGTTTACAAAACCATTCAACAAAACAGAAACGGAATAATGGCTAGACGTTCAAATGAGTACTGGTGAGCAATTAGTTCCGCTGTGTTTTCCCCCATGTACATAATCTAATGATTGAAACAAGTGAAATGTGAAGGAAAATGCATCACGTATCATTGTAGATGTAATCTACTCTGTTTTTCATTTGCTATACCTAAAAATATTAATTTCTTTTCCTATAGTTCGGGCGGTATACAAGAGACCATCTTCTCAAATGTTTTTTGAAACACTTCCCCTGTAATAGGACACAGAAATCCGATAACATGCAGTAATTTTTTGCATTTATTCCTACATCAAAACTTGCTTTTCACTTAAGCGTACGTAACGTTTTCCATACACAGGATTTTCTCCCCAAAACATCGGGGAATTATTTGCTTCCTGGCTATCTTTCCTAGGGGTTTAGTGGCACTACCTAAAGCAAAGTTCCTGCAAACAGGTAAGACTAAGATTTTAAGCTTACCCTCATGGAAACTTACACAAGATTTTTGGGCGCTGCTGCATATATATATTCTTTTAATTGTTTCAGTCATTTGACTGTGGCTATGCTGGAGCACTGCCATTAGTCGAACAGACCGATCGCAGGATGTATTCTTTCTAAGCCTAATGCTTATTCTGTCGGACTCTTTTCCCGAACCGCCAAGTTATGCGGATGAAAAAACACCAACATCGGTTATCCAACGATGGGGGACAAACGCAAACACAGACAGACAGACAGACAGACATACACACACACACACACACATACACACACACACATACACACAGAGACACATATATGAACGAATCTGTTTGGTATTGTACAGGCAAGAAAGTTAGTTTCTAACACAGTACAGCTGTGGAAACAGCAGGAGCATTAGAAATTTTACCCTTATAAGACGGGAAAAAGTTGTCGAACTTGTACACGTCAGATACCGGTTAAGTACCATTAAGGTAAACAGCCTTCTGACAGCAGTAACCGTCAATTTATACAAATATATATGCACGTCTATGTATACATGTATATACATACACATCAATATGTACGTATATATAAATATATATTCATATAGATGCATACATATATGCACACACACATACACACACAAACACACACACACATACAGACTCATACATATGAACCATAAAATGTCAGGGGTTATTTAACTATTTGTTGTCTTAAGGCTATTTAGAAGCCTTCGTCATGTAATGATTATTTTAGTGTACAATAAACTATTTTACATATCTGAAACAATATGCATGAAAGGTATTCTACAATACAATTGTACATTTGCAATCCTATGCGGATAAGAAAATCATCGTTACACCAATGCATCAATCCTACGCATATATACAAAATGTATATATAAATTTATATATATAGAATACGTGGAAGACTGATACTAGATAAACCTAGCTTTGTATGGTAATTAACATTATATATATATATATAATAGATATAGTTTTAAATCATATCCGTTAAGATGGTCGATCTGAGTTTAGGGAATTGACCACCCCAAAAGATGTGAGAGGAAGGGAAGTAGTTAAATAAAAATTGTTTCGAGTAAGTGAATTATTTTTAGAAGGTAATTTCATAGATTTAGTCTCCTGAATTTAACTTATAGAGCAAATTTCAAATTTACATTGTTCTCCATATATAAATCGATGCATTTACCACGATTAGTCTTTGCTTGCAGGCACTGATGTTAAAATACAGTTTGCCATGATATATTAGGACATTAATTAGATGTAAATTCCTATATCCTTGCTCACAGTGTGAAGTGTACAGCTGAATATTTTAGATCACAGCGTCAGCTTTCAAAATGTCGTAATTTCGATGCAATTCAGTATGCTACGAGAGACGTGTAGACGCGAAGGGAGTTGCTGCATCTCTGTGTTCTAATTCCAGCTTCGTACGTTATGCATATTCAAAATTTAACTTGTATTTACAGTACTAATCTCGTTTGTAATATCGTTGTTAACTGGTGGACTGACATTACGGGTATTAGTAGCATATTCATAGAAATAAGCATCAATTGTCAGTTCATTCAGCAAATTGTTCTCGCTTTAACTGCAATATCTAAATATTCAGCGTAAAGAAATCCCTATATTAGGTGCAGTATTGACATTTCCGCATGGAAAATGGAGAAGAAAATGTAGAGAATGTATTATCTATTTGCATAACGGTATTTTTTATCGTTTTATTTCTTGAATTTCTAAAATGAAACTCACAATCGTGTGTATCGTCATATTTAAAATGTCAGGAATTGGCAGTGTGACATTTATCCGAAAGTAGCAATAAGCCACATAATTTCGAATTATCTCACATTTTCTGGTAGCAAGAATCTTAAAGGTGATGAAAAATTTAACCCTTTTTCGAATCACAAAATCCATGCAGCAGGGGATATGAATTTGTCACGCGTTAATAATATATGAGATATAGTTCACCTCAGATAAATGACAGTCAATTGATTGTACAATTATCGTTCAGAGCAATTAAATTCATCACTAAATTTTAACAGAAAAATCGTGAAACCCATATTATTGTTGATTATTATATAGTTGAATTATAGCAAACACTGTTAGGGAGCATATTTATCTAGACGATATTCGTAAAACATTAAGTGCCGGCAATATCACAAGATATATCTATGCTTAACTATATTGTTTCGACTCGCATTTAAGGGATCATCCATAAAAATCCAAGGTGACAGATAAAGGAAAGGGTACAAAAATATGCCTTACTGATAACCAATGAATTAAATTAGGTAGAATTTTAGAGTTTACAGTGTAAAGTTTCTATTCATCCTGTCATGCGTTTTTTTTTAATAGTCAGCCACTCGTTCTGGCTTCAAATTGGGTGTTAAAGTGTTGTTGGTAAGCATCCATTGAGATAGACATAGTTCCTAGTATTCAGATAAAACAGCCGGTAAAAAAAAAATCGTGCTTGAACTACTTCAGTCAGCAAAGAAAATGATGATGAAATCGTGACGTAATAATAATGTTTCAATTACGTATGATATAACTAGAGAAAGAGCTCGCAAAAGCTTTGAAAAATATTAAATCCTTTTTGATTATCTGTGTTTAATTATTTCTTTGCGACCATTCTGGGTATCACTTTCAGAAGCGTTTTGTCCATTATACTACACCCATTACGTATTAGAATATTCCGTATATTTTAGCAATTTATAATTTTGAATGTGTTTATAATATTTAGCACAACATTGTTTCGTTGAAGCAAGAAATGTGCCAAACACATGAACGCAGATATAGATGCTCACACACAACCATACCTATAGATACGTACAGAAAATGAAAGGTACATTTACCACTGCGCATTTGAACTCAATGCGTTGAAAATCAAAACAAATAGCATAAGTTGTTGCATCCAAATGTTTGACGGCCCTTCACTTCGAATGCGCGCGCGCTCACATCCACGTGGCAGCGAACTGGAAGAATCGTTAGTGCATCGGGAAAATATTTTGCCTTATTTGTTCAGGTTATTTATAAGTTCAAATGTTACTGAAGTCAATTTTGCCTTCCATCCTTTCGGAGCTGATGGAATAAAGTAGCGGTTACGTACTGCTATCGATGCTACCATCTAACCTCTCACAAAAATGTTTGTGTTTATATCAGAAAGCAGATGATACCCTCAAACGCGCAGATTACTCAAACAAACACACAAACAGAACGTGCTCCTGCAGATATACAATCTGGCAAACTAAATTCTCGTGGTGTGACCAAAACAATACAAGACCATCCACTTTGCTCTTTAGTTGAAATTAATGTGGAATTATTATGTTGTGAAATGAAAACTTTATTTGTACATTAAAGCATAAAACATGTTTATATACATCAGGGGAAAACAATTTTATTCCAGCCACACATGAACGAAGATTAGATGAGCCAGCATATTTTTTTCCTCGAAAAATGTTTGTGTATATGAAGTAGCCTAAATGATTTCATTTTCATTATTATTGAGTGGTAAATTTAAACCCAGTAATATATCCATCCTCAATGACATGCACTACAGGTAATTTTCTCTAAACGCTTCTAACAAAAATGTTTCTGGTTTTAGTCGCCTTTTAGAAAAGCGAAATAGAATGAATTTACAGAAATTCTCAGAATATTTTTATTGAATGAATATAATTGTAAGATTACACTTTATTATTGATTTTAGAACCGGTCTAGATTAAATATAAATATTGAAATTATGTTTTCAAAGTTATAGTTTGTATTCTACATAAATCGATTCATTATCAAGTAAGCAAAGAAGAAGTGCTATTTTCAGACAAGAAGTTGTATCATTCATCAAACTCACTTTGCACTACTCTGCGTTACTTCATCATAAAACTAAAAGATATATTTATTCTCAGATAATGCAAACTGTTAAACGGACTTCCGTCTAGCCAGTGTTATTGATAAGATAATGACATTTCTTTTATATTTTGACCGTCTATTTATGGGTTAGACATATCTAAGAATCACTTTGCAATGATATATATATTCTATAATAGAACTTAAAAGGAAATTATTATCACTGTTTATCTTCTGTAGGAAATGCCCCAAAACTTCTGACATAGCAAAAGAGTAAGGCCATTATATAGTGAAGAATACCAGCAACGTAATTCGTGGTCCAGCATTACAATTTAGTACTGTTGATGTAATCCAATGTTCGTTCATGGCCAATGAACTCTTACTGCACGTGTAAATAAGATCCATCTCCTTCCGTATAGTGTATATATACACACATACGAAAATACATATATATATATATATATACATACAAACAGATGTGTATAGATATACACAAACACACACACACAGAGGCACGCACACATACACATATGCGTGTAGTTATATATAAACATATATATATATATATATATATATATATATACTCATATATATACTCATATATGTATGTATATATACATATACATATATATGTACACAGAAATGACAGAAATAAATAGGCACCCTTATAATCATTAAAATTTCTTTGAGTCTGAAATTATACATTCAAAGTATTTATTAATTGCTATAACGTGTATATTTAATATTTAGTAGACATGCCTTTTGTATTTTTCAATGCAAGGATCCTATTAGACATGTTACTGCTCATATGATAAATATGCTCTTGCAGAATTTCTTGCCAAGTTTCATGGAGTAATCTCAAAAGATCAAGATTTGAAGATAATTTCTTGTTCTTTTAATTTTTTTGTTAAGTGTTCTGTCCATTTTGTCCCAGAGGTGTTCAATAGGGTTCATATCTGGTGACTGACTAGGATATGGAAGCTTTTTAATGCCATTTACATCCAACAAAACTTGGCTCATTTTAGCCGTGTGGCAAGGAGCCCCCATCTTCCATAAATAGTCTTCTTTAATCATTTCCATACTAGAGAAGATTGGAAGGTGTCCTTTCCGCAATATGAACACATATTTATCTGTGTTTGTTTCCCTCACACTCCACCAGCTCTGATCAACTGCTCCAAACTGCTGCCCAGACCATCACAGAATAGGTGCCGTGTTTCCTTGTTGGCTGCAAGTTTTCCGCATCAAATTCTTGATCACATTGTCTATTGACCCACACTTGTTCACTGTCAAGCAATACTGCAAATCTGGGCTCATTAGTGAATACAATAGTGTCCCAAAATCCTAGCGGTCTCTCCACCATCTCACTGGCCCAATCTTTTCTCCGCTTGATGTTGGCTGGTCGAAGACGTGCCTTCTTTCTTGCTGCTCTGCTATAGTAACGAAGTTTGCGGAGATTCCTGACAGCTGTCTGGGACTGACATCAACTTGTTATGCTATGTCAGAAGCCTTGCAAGGAGGATTATCCTCCACACTTCTATAAGTAACGAGAAGGACCCCGCTAGAGTGCGCTCATTGAACTGGGTGAGGTGATGTGGAATGCTTCCCCTCTCTGGTGAATTACACAATCACTCTATTAACTGTAGAAAGCGGGATCCCAAGGTTTTCTGCGATTTTGCGCTATGTCTACCTTTAGAATGACTCACAATACGACCACTTTAAAATTCAGACAGTTTCAAGGCTTCTTTTTGTATATGGCATGATTAAACAGTCACTTATAGAATCTAAAACGTGTCAATTAATAAAAAATATAAATCTTTACCAGTTAGAATAAATATAAAACGGTGTTTTATGGAGTGGCTATTTACTTCTGTTACGTCCGTGCATGTACATATACGCTTCCAACAACCCTTTCCTGAAAATAAGAAAATCAAAACAACACTCAAACACAGATTCACACCTGTCTAAAAATCGGAACCATCACCCCTATCAACAAAAGAATAGATGACCTAATCCTAACTTTCTAAGCCATCACTACCCGCAGGATAGATCTTGCAATCTTCTCCCCACTCCATAAGGAATTACCAACGAAATTGTATGTGCAGCCACTACACATTATTTTTTTCTCTCCGTGTTTCTCTCCTTGTTTCTTTCTGTGTTCCTTTCTGTGGAAGAGCATAGGCTCGAAGCGTTAAATACTTTTTTCACTTCCCAAGCGTTATATTAATACATCTGTTTGTTTTCTACACCAACTGTCTTCGTCTTTTTTTTTTGTTTTTTTTTTTGTGAATTCTCCCCATATACTACCATGATCCTCTCTTTACTATTAGTTAATATTAATCCAAAAAAATCTTCCCCCACTTATAATATTCGCTAAATAGTTCTTCTTTTTAGCGATGCAGTATGACTCACATGTCACTCATTGTAACAAATATGGTACTTTGACTTAATGTTAGAGGCAGAAGTAACTTAAATTAATTTGATAGGCATTGTGATGACTATATAACGCTTAGGCAGATGTGATATTCATCATATGGTATGAATTATTTTATCGGTAACGTTGCGTTACTTTTTAAGCATACTTGTTATATATGCCGGCATACTATCTTCGCTTGTATGTGTGGGAAATGTATTTGTTGTTTTGTAAATGGTCTAATAATCGTAAGGATAATAGAAATTTGAGAAAAGAAATTGAAATATCCAAGTGATTTACATGACATTATGCACACAAAAGAATATATTTTCGGCGATGAAAATGTATTTAGCTTTTGAATTAACATGATAATATGCCAGAAATTCTATATCGATAAACTTCATGTAATTAATTCATCGTGAAAAATCAGTGATTGATTTTATTGTTGTGAAGTTCTAAATAATCCGTAAACTACTTCAAACTATTTGCGATATTTTTCTCTTTTCATATTCACCGGCATGTTTTGAAGTATTTTAACTTTCTACAAAATGGTGATATAATACTGTTATTTATAATGTGTTATATATCAAGGAATATAATGGAAGTCGAAAATGGTAGCATTTACATTCCTACAGTAATAAGACTTAATGTGCTACTTGTTGTGAAATTACATTTCATTTTCAGTTACATAAATAACATTCTTTTAGATATTTACAAATTACTAGCCAATTTTATATTTTTCTCAGTGTCATGCTTCGTTCTGATTGAGAATTTATAAATGGATTTTAGTTAGAGTAGATGACTAGTGTTGAATGACAATTTACTTCTCCACAGTATATTATAATCTCACGGTGGGATTTTAACTAAGAAACAATGATCCATGGGTCATTATAAAACTTAAATATAGTATATGTAAACAGTGCAGCTAAACAAAAATCTATTTGAATTACATTAACTCACACAAGGAGCAGGTTGCAGATATATCTAATATAGAGGAATAAGCTGTTTTATGGTGAGCTAGCAGAGGGGAAACGCTATCGGCGTAAACCTAAACAAAGGTTAGAGGACGGCATAAGGACTATTCTGAAGTCACTTGGAATGGATCCAGAAGACATAGAAACCCTTGCTTCGGATCGAGGTGCATGGCGAACAAAAGTGTGGAGTGGAGTGAAAGCGTTTGAAGAAGCCTGGATAACGCATGTAAGACTCAAAAGAGATCTAAGGAAGAGTGCTACGATTGAGCAGGTGAATGACAATGATCTTTTTGTGTGCACAGTTTTTGACAGACCATGCATTTCTTTTGCTGGGATTCAATCTCATTTGCGACCCCATGGGAAACGAACCTCCACCGACTATTCTGCCTGTATGTCTCTGCACACCTTTGAATGCTGTGTATGCCAGAAGGTTTGCAAATCTAACGGAGGACTCAAAAGACAACGTGATCCACAAAGATCAGAACTAATCTGCAGCTCTTGGTGGTCCAAATTGGATGTGCAATCTATGTGGGTGTCTTTTCAGAACATTATCTGGTTTAAAAAGCCATATCGGATGCCATGATGGTTCTAAAGTGTAGGTAGTGTAAGGTGGTCAAACACTGCATAAGGAGTAGACAACCACCATATGTGTGTGTGTTTGTGTGCGTGTGCGTGTGTACACATTAATTACCTGAAATGTTTCATTTCACTGATCTCTTCATTCTGATATGTCGAGTGAAAATTCATTAGTAATAATGAAGTAAAATAGGGCTTGCATTTTATACGACGCGATAAAAAATAAGAACACTTATCTAAATTCGAAGCGTTTAAGGCAAATTAGGTCGATAAGATAATTTTGCCCCAAACTCAAAATTCAGATGAATGAGCCTTACAAAAACCAATTAGCATTAGACACCAATATAAACTTTAAAATAAATAGTCCAAATAATCTTTGAAAATGAAATAATAAAAATATTGTGAGTAGCTGGTTTATTTTTTCCCAGCTCGACAATGTGTGGGTTTTCATTATATTTTGAAGCCGTCAGTCACCAGTGCTGAAGCAATTGTTACATATACGTTACTAAAAATAACAATATAAATAATAGTCAGCCCGACTTAAAAAAACATAATGCTCTATCAAAATTTGAGAACGCTTGTGAATAAAGCTGGTGATGCAATTTAGAAGCATTCATTATACAAACCCAAAATATCAAACATTGAATATTTTATTATCATCATGATAATCCTACCAAATTCATTTTGCCAAAATCTGTACGCTCCTTTTAAATCGCACCAGCGTCAACTTTGTCTTTCATCCTTTAGAAGTCGATAAAATAGAAAACGTACAGTAATCCCTCCCCATATCGCGGTTCACTTATCGCGGTTTATTACTTAAGCTTACGTCGATTCCTCTGTGGTGTTGTTTTGCATTTGTAATAGAATAAATATATACAAATTATAAAAATAATTTTACAAAAATATATAGTACTGTAAAGTTTCTAATTCGCGGATTTTCACCTATCGCGGGGGTATTTTAGAACGTAACACCCGCGATAGCAGAAGAATTTGTGTTATCAATTATTGTTGTCGACGTAATTGACTTGCCTGCCTCCCCTCAAATCTGTTTCGTGCGAGGGAGAATTCGAATTATCGTCATCGTGCTATACTATTTTTTTTTTCTTCTAAGTATTTGCTTCTTTCTTTAGTGAATCGCTTTTTATTTTATTGTTTTCATTATTCCGAAAAAGTCCTCGTAACCTATTCACTTAAGACCTGAGACTAATCATTATGTTCCAGTCACGTAACTAATAAATATCGTATTTTTCCTTATTTATATGCACCATTTCCTTCAATTCAATAAAACAAAAACATACAAATAACCCCTTCATTTTGAGTTAACTTCCTTAATCAGACCTTAACTATTTTCACATTTCAATTGAATTTTCTTCCTCATTCAAGTATTCTTTCTTTCATAACACATATCTTTCCACTTCTATTAACATTTTATTCATCTTTCAAAAGAGCATTTTTCGAAAACAGTGCCTTGCTTTCCTTTAGATTAAAAAGTTCGGTTAATATTTTTTTTTTTTTTGATAGAATTCGTTTTGACGTTGAATTAATATTTCTTTCGTTGCACAGATATTCTTTGCTTAATACCTTTCATTATATGGTGTCACTTTATTGCTACCATCCAAGATGAAAATAACATGATATATGCTAAATTCATATAGTAACTGAACACTCGATAGACTGTATTTTGCAAATATCAAGGAGCAAATATAATAGACTCGTTCAAGTACTTTCATTTACTTTATTGTCCTATTTTAAGAATGGTAATTCCTTATTGCATACGCTAGACTATACATGGAACCACAGGATCAGTTCTATGTCTGCAACAAATGTGAACCGAATATCTACGTATACATACATTCTTTAATCAATTGCAGGTGTCTATGATTTATATATTTCCCGATTCTTTCCTTGTTTCATCTCGTTCAAAGTGGTTCAATACATTCAATCGTTTCCAACACAAGTTTTGCAAAAGATCACGTAAACTAGATCAATATCACTTCTTGAATGCGAAAACTATATTTTCTTTCTTCTTTTTTTTTTTACAATCGGTTTTAATTCCGAAAAGATCGTAACTGAACCTGTTACTCAAGATGTACAATAATTCTCTTGATCATCAGAAATAATACCAATTTGTGTATGGTGAACAGCGAAGTTCGGGGTTATGCAGTAAAATAATGGAAAATTGAACACTAGAAATACATAGTTAACTGATATTTTAACAGCATCTCAATCTTCCTACATATTTCTTTATAGACGTCCAATATATTAGTTCTTATTACAATTTTCTCCACTTGTACTATCTTCATTTTCCTGTTTGAAGTATCAAAGCATTTGTCGTATACTATCAATTAGTACTACTTTAATTGTCTCCAATACAAGTTGTGAAAGAAATCAATAAAAAAGTATCTACAGCAAATTCTTAACACACTTGACAATATACTTTTTTTTTATCTAATAATGTCTGCAGTTTGAAGCTTTTCCTTACCACACGTGTTAGCAAATGTATGTGATCTTTAAAGCTAGTGTACAGCCGACTGTGCGTGTTTAGGAATCTATACTGTTCCAACCTGTGGGTCACTATTTCTAAATGATGTACAGCCTGCTATCTTTGTGAGAAGAGTGATATTACAGTGTTTGTTTTAATTTACATATACAACAATAGATTCCTTTAATATTCAAACAGGACTCCAGGTATTCGATCACGGCTACATGAGGGCGACCCGATACTGTCTACAATTCTGTTTTTACAACAATAAAATAAAACTAAGACCACATGGCTATTATCTTCTTTATTTTTTTTTGCAGAATATCATCTTATCTAAGCGGCAACATCTATGTACCGTCCTAAGCCGAAGTATAAGTCACTGCAACTTGTCCAATGTATCACTACGAAAGGTGATGTCTGCACGTATGTAGATTCTATTTTCCCTGTCACATACCGTTCTCAGCTTCATTCCAGTAAATAAACTACCGGTTTCTAAATCTCAAAGTATATTTCTACAACTCTTTCAAAGGCATTGGGTTTCTCTACTGTTTTTGAATTCTTCCAATTGCTAAAATTTCTTCGAGTCTATTCCCTACATTCATGGCACCGATCTATATCAATTAATCCACCAATCACTAAAGTTATTTCGTTCAAAACTTCGACTAATCAGCATGTTCATTCCATATGGAAGCTATAGTGCAGAAACTGAATTTCTTGAAATTATCAACTATATGTTTCTATATTTACTGTACAGTCATCTGATTATGTTATCCTAAAATTATCATCTATACAAATATCATGTCATCCAACCACAGCATGTTCACTACGACACACAAAACATTCTGCAAATACCCATTTCCAACCCTTATAGCCTACGGGGCTGCAAGTCAAGTGACATGTCATAATGTCGCCAGTATAATGAGAATACAAGAATATGTATATTTATTCCACCTTGGCTCATCTGAAACAGGTAGTTAAGTGACTGGAATTGTCATCTTAAGCCTCTGCAACATCTGCACAAAAGTCGCAGCACCAAAACTTTGGTACTCCCACATAACATAACGTAACGCTACAGACAACAAATATAACCAACACTGTAACTCAGGCATGTCAACTATCGGAACAGCAAAAAGGTCTTCTACGCAGTGTTATGTATACCTATAATATAATGGAGGGTGAAAAATTACCCTATATTTTCCGAAGGTGGCGAGATAAACGTTTGTCAACGACCGTTTGTCAGAAATGAAATAACGTTGGTATGAATTACCAAATATATATATACAGGAAGTTAGCATAGTACGAGACAGGTAACTTCGTTCACTTCCTGTTAACGAGCGAGGCAGATAATCTCGTACTTCCTGTTAAAAAGGGGAGTGGGGAAGATAGTGAGAGTTTTTCTTTTGGCGCGGATAGTACGAAAAACGAGAGACGGACGTGCATACGGGTCGGACCGTTCACCACCTACCTTGAAAGAATTGAGACTGGAGACAATCTCCATATATGAACATTTACTTCCCTGTTTGAATACTTTGTTGTTGCGATCAGAAGTTTAGCCTTTTTTCTTACATTATAATTTGTCTGATCGTAACAGCATCGACAATTAAGCTTGCTTCCTACCCAAAATTAATGCGATCACTTTTGTTTTTTGTCCTGGGGAATTTTCATACCTCTGCACAAAATATTTTCCATTCCCAACAATGCAACCTGAAGAGCTGCTGCTCAGAGTTAGCATATATTTTGTCATATCCTCTGGGCCACTCGATACCCATACCGCTCCACTCATTGATCCACATGTGGCGTCACACTAACAATTTCCATTACCAAGGAAATTTTAACCCGCATTTTTTGAAGGTCTCAACTTTATATAGATGTCGATACACACTAATGGGAAAAAAATAAGGTTCAAAAACTGCTGAATGTTTTTCATATTTTCGTCAATCTACGGGGAAATTAGTAAAATTTCTCCTGCTTATATACCTACGACAGACACAAATACAAGTGCCTGTGTGTGTGTGTGTGTGTGTGTGCGTATTATATTTATATATACATATTCGGTAGAGATGAAAGGCAAAGTTTGTCTCGGAGCGATTTGAACTCATAATGTAAATTGCCAGAGGAGATGCTGCGGAGCGTTTTGTCAGATCTGCTAATGCACAGCCTTATAGACACACGTACACAATAATAAACACATGTTTGCAATCATGCACGCATGCACATACGCACACACACGCACACAAATACATACATACACACATATATAAGATTGTACTCTCACGTAAACGTATATAGAATTAAGCAGGCTCGCGCACGCACACACACGCACATGAATGTCTGCATGTATACAAAATTCTGCACTGCAAATTTACAATTATAAACTCATATATATACATTCTTGCATAAATGTACATACACATACAGATATATACTTACATACATACACATACATATAGTAATATGAATATATGAACAGCCATATAGCAACATGCTCGTTTTTCTAAATACACGATCAGTACTAAGTAGCTTGTAATAAAAGTTTTACTGTTGCTTTTACTACTACTACTTCTATAGCAATATCCATATTTGTCAATACTACAATATTAAACTGTAGCTGAGATGGTGTACTTCCTTGTATACTATACCTTCAGAATTTATCGATTATTCAAAAATGTTAAAAACATTTCAGTTTAAAACGACATTTCTATGCTCCATTGTACACAGACGCATAGCTCTGTAGCTTTTGCTTGTCATATATGTTTATCATATGTATACACAGAAGAAATGTTGCATCTAAAGCATATGTACTTATGAGTATATATAAATGGATACGTGCATAAATTTATATATACATATGCACACATACATATACATACATACATATATGTATATTTATATACATACACATACACATTCATGTGTGTGTATATATATATTTATTTATTTATTTATTTATGTGTTTCAGCCAAGTGGCTGCGGTCATGCTGATGCACCACCGTGATTTTCACGTTCTTTGCATGGCTCTTCTCCCCCACCTGACATGGTCCAATCAAGAGTTTTGATGGCACATCTGGTGTATAAGAGAATTTGACACAGCTGCCCTAAACTGCGTCTCATTACGAGCCATTGGTTCGTCTAGTATCGTGGAGAGGAAAGCGTCAAGTTTTGTCTTGAAGACCTCCGCATCCATGTCTTGCATGTCTCTCAAATGTTTTGGCAGGGCATTGAAGAGCTGAGGTCCTCTGAAACCGAGGCTGCTGCAGT
>NC_068988.1:16880407-16883433 GCF_001194135.2 Octopus bimaculoides | reverse complement strand
TATATATATATATATATATATATATATATATATATATATATATATATATATATATATATATTTATATATACATAGGTAGATACTTATATATACATAGGTAGAGACATAAAGGTAGATAGGTAATAGATAGATAGATAGATAAATAATTACATACGTACATATTCATAAGCTTTAACAAAATCAGAACAAACACACACAAATTTGTATACATACATATTTTCAACGAGGAGTCCTTCCTATTTGCAATACACTTGCTTACAAATTGCATGCTAATCTTCGCCACCCTAATTTTAAATATCCCATGCATACATCTAACACTTGTCTTTTAGGGAACAATACCCCGTTGAGCGACAAGCTTAACAAATGCTAGATGTAGTTATTAGGTAATTACTGCTTTAAAGAAACGAAAACTGAGAAAAATTTTATAGTTCACCTAGGAGTTCATGATTTAAAATTGTAGCTTGCTATATACTGAGTTTCATGTGTACATAATCAAATTCAATTAATGATACCGGATTATTTGGTGAACCATTTTACACCTGCAACATATACTCCAATTGATATGGGCAGCAACTAACAAAGATATTGCAAAGGTGTTCTTAGATTTAATAGACATGGGATAAGTCGACGAGCTGGCAGAAAGGCTTGCACGCCAGTGAAAATGCTTAGCGGTATTTGTCCGTTCTACGCTCTGTCCTCAAATTCCTCCGACATCGAATTTGTCTTTCATCCTTTCGGAGTCAATAACATGAGTAGCAGTTTAGCACTGGGCTCGAAGAAATCGACCTAGCGTGTCCTCCGAAATCTCTGGGATTCTCTCAACTATTAGACAAACATAAGTAGAATGAGTGGGCTTGTGTTTGTGAGTGTATATAAGTATATGTGTGTGTGTGTATATGTGTGTGAGGAAATGCACACACACACACACACACACACACACATATATATATATATATATATATATATATATATATATATATAGTACACATTCTTTCATTGAAGACTTAACAAATCCTTGGATATGACTCCTTTTGTTTCTTCCAAGAATGCGTGTGTGTATGTGAGAGTATACACGTACACACATACAAGAAAGAATAGAAGCCATGACCCGAGTAGTGAGACGAGTAAGATTCATGCCACTATTGTCCTTTTCATATATTTATAAGACATGTCTACGGAAAATATGACATGGTTTGACGATTGGAAACGGAGATTTAGGCGTAGCGAGCTTCGCGAGGCCTGGGAGATGAAGACGACGAGGACAAGATGAGGAGAGTATAGTCGACTGAGAATGCCTTAATGAAACAGGCCTTAGACCAGAGATAATTATCGAAGCGTTAGAAATGCAGAGAGCGGAGACTGCTATCAGAAAAGGTAGAGGTTTGTGTACGTTTACATGTTATTTTAAGCCAACCAATCGGATCACACTTTTCTGGGTGGCTTAACAGGTTTTGTGTAGGAGAAGCACCATAACTGGTGTGAGAGTTATGCCCTGTTGTGAGCCCCACCTGAATTTTGTCCATCATCAATAATTATTGAGAACAACTAATAATAATTGTTGAGGACCTTGGAAAAACAAGCCAGTCGATGGAATGCGTTTTTACTTACTCACAACCTTGTGGTCCTACATAAACAGCTCCCCTTTAATATTAAGATGAAACACTTGTAGCGATTTTGAATATTCTAGCTGAATGCTGATCATATTCACTAAGAATGTGATGTAATGATATGTTCTTGGTATGAGTATCATTTTTGTGGTTTCTTATGGTTCAAAGAGGCAAAACTGATATATTTTCATTAGAGGATGCTTAGGAGGTTATTTTCATTATGTGAGTATGTGTTTAGCGCTTTCTACTTTACAGGCGGATGATACAAGTCTGGAAGATGTTAGAGAGGAATAAAATGTCCAGAGGGTGGGCTTAGCCGTGTGGTTATTTGTTTAATGTTGAACACTCAATGTAAAACTTGTAACCACTGGCGCAAACTCACCCGCCTGTTACATTTGATTGTTTTACTTTGTCTATTCCCTTCCAAAGGAAAATATTTTCGGTAGGTAAGTCGTTGGAAGTAGTGAATCTGTAGAACATCGCAAAAACGTGCTTTGCAGAGTACGTCCGGCTCTTCACGTTTTTGGTTCAAAATTCACCGAGGTCTTTCATATTTCCGTTGTTGATAAAATAGTTCCAGTCGAGTTTGTTCCCATTTAATCAACACTTCCTATCAAGTTGGTGATTTTGGGCATCAGAAATGATTACATCTGCAAACACCAGTTTTTCAAATTTACGTATTTGCTATAACTCTTTTCAAGGAAATCTATCCTGATACAACTATATTTGACAATTACATAGTTTTCATTAGCAGACGACACGGCAGACTAGAAAAACGTGCAAAATAATGGAAGCACCTAGCATCATAGCATCATATATCTATAAAACCGTCAAAAGTTTGTTTATTTTTATGATTTTTTGATTTATTATTAGTGTTGCTTAATATGTTTTGCTAAAATTGCTGTTTCTTTTCAGATATCATCAGAAAAAGGTAATTAAAATTCATTAAACTGGCAGATCTATCGGACTTTCAAAGAGATCAGATTGTTGGTGCACGTATGTATGACAGGCGCTAGCGTAACCAACAGCCGAAATGTTTGGTGAATCAAGGAGTATTATCTCGAAAGTAATAAGAGCCTTTGAAAAAGAGAGGAAAACCTCTTCGTCGAAACAAAACTCCGGAAGAAGGTCAACACTTTCAGATAGAGACCATCGGACTCTTACGCGAATTGTTAGAAAGAATCACAAAAGTACAGCTCTCAAAATTACTGCAGAGCTTAATGACCACCTGGAGAACCAAGTTTCCACTAAAACGTTCGCAGGGGTGGGCTGCTCAAAGCCGGATTTCATGGGGGGCTGCACAAAGCCGGACTTCACGGGGGAGAGGAGGGCAATCATAAGATCACTACTTGCAAAGCGTTTAGAGTAGAGTAAAAAACCTACAAAATTGGTCCCAAGAGCAATGAAAGAATGTTATTT
>NC_068988.1:16872032-16880397 GCF_001194135.2 Octopus bimaculoides | reverse complement strand
AGCATTTCACCCAGGCTGCCTTCTTCCAACTGTTAAACTTGGAAGAGGATCTGTGATGATTGCCGTGGGGCGGCTATATCTTGGAAATCTTCTATAAATGTGAACTATATATAAATACATATTTGTGTGTGTGTCAGGGTTTTCCCCCTCCCATCCGCATGTGTGTTTAGCTCCCTGTAACTTATTAGCAAAAGAAACCAATAAAATAAGTACTAGGCTTACAAAAAAAAAAGTCCTGGGGTCGATTTCTTCAACTAAAAGCCTTCAAGGCGGTGCTCTAGCATGGCTGAACTCAAATGATTGAAAGAAGTAAAATAATAAAAGAATAAAAAGCAGCCGAAGGGTCGTTTGGTGTGTAAAGAAACTAATTCTAGCCTCAACGTTTTAAGGAAAGGAAAGTAACTCCGTCCAGAATGGTGGCATTTTTGGTTAAAAGAAAGCGATGAAAAGCATGCAGGCAGATAAAGCAGGAAGGAAAATACTCAGACAGATAAACATGTATACAGGTAGACAAGACAGAAAGCAGAGAGAGGGAGAGAGAGACAGAGAGAAAGAGAGAGAGAGAGAGAGAGGCAGACAGAATAAGAGGGAGGGAGAAAGTAACGGGCAGTCTGTCAGATAAGCTAACACGCAGTCAGATAAATAGATGTGTTTGCAAGTTGTATGTGTGTTCGTGTGTGTGTGTGTGTGTTCTCTATATGCGCGCAAACGTACGTCCGTCATTTTGTGGGCAGTCTATGTAGATGTGTGTGTATGTGTGAATATACGTGGTTGTACACCTCTCGCTATCATCGATAAAGATTTGCATTGAGTTATGTAATTTCCCAGCGTTTCCCATATCAATAAGGTATCAATTATTTGTCTTTACTTCCCATGCTTCACTGTACATTACACAAAATATCGACAAATCTGAAGTCTCCAAAATAATTTAACCTTTCATTTCACATTGAAACATCAATATTTGATCTATGAAATGCCGTTACCATAATATTTACACATTTCAATGGTTGTTTGACTCTTCATCCTGCCTGGTTACTGCGAGTAAATATATGTTTATGTCTTGGTTGTTACTTTTGGTTAGACCATTAAAAATTATTTTGTCCTAGAAATATAACGAATGTCAAAAAATTATGCCCGTTGTCATGACAGAAATAATTTAGGTGAATCAAATTCGTAGACCAGATATTTCTACAACAGGGAAAAAAATTGAATCATGTATCTTTTATCGATTATTTGTTTCAGTCACTTGACTGCAGCCACGCTGTAGTACCGCCTTAAGGAGTTATGGTCGAACAAATCGACCATAGGACTTACATCTTAAGCCTAGTACTTATTCTATCGTAATCTTTTGTCGAACAGCTAAGTTACGGGAGTCTTAAATACACCAAAACCCGTTGTCAAGCGGTAGTAGGGATAAACACAGACACAAAAACACACACACATAGATATATACAAATATACATACAGATATAGATAGATAGATAGATAGATAGATAGGATGGGCTTCATTCAGTTTCCGTCTACCAAATCGACTCACAAAGCTGTGATTGACCCAACGTTATAGTACAATGGTTCCCAAATTTTTCAGGCTGCCGTCCCCTTGACCCCCAGGCCACAGTGCTAGCGTCTCACCTCAATTAATCATCACAAGCATAGAGCTCTTTCTGAAGCAAATTCAAAGTAACTGTATTTCACGTAAAAATCTTAATCTAATGAAGCCATTATTTTGTTGCTTTTACATGAATTGCTCCCGCATTATCTCCTCATTTTTCTTCGACACCCCCTTGGAACTTTCCCACTTTCGGAAACACTCCTATAGCAGAAGACACTTGCTCAACATGCCACCCAGTGAGATTGAACCTGGAGCCATATTGTTCGGAAGCAAAATTCTCAACACACAGCTACGCCTATGCCTGTATACAAATATTTCTCAAATCTTACTATGAAGAATTAAAAACACCAGTTCTGACAAAATTCCTCTCATAGACAAAAAAATATAGTGTTTCATTTAAGGGATATTTAAATTTAGGGTGGCAAAGATTACCCTGCAATTTGTAAGCAAGTGTATTGCGAATAGGCAGGACTCCTCGTCGAAAAGTCAAAAATTTTAAGTTCACCTAAGGTATTTTGAGATTGAAGCATGATGATAGATCTCTTGAACGTATACGCCTTTGAATAAAACAGAGTACTGAATGATGTAGTCATTCGACTGGGAGGAATTTCTCGGTGCAATATAGAATATGAATGGCAGGGTGCGGATTTTGTTGGTGGTGGTGGTCGTGGTGGTAGCAGTTGAGTAGGTGATGTTTACCTAAGTCTGTCTAGAAAAAGTAATTCTAGAATGTAATATCTACAAACTCAACCAGCACGTCGTTTAATCCGGCATTGGGGTTTTTGTCACTACTTCCTCCAGTACAGGTTTGGGTGTCAACATTTTCAAGACAGTACTGAGTTAATTAAAGAAGAAATTACTATTATAGCTAGCAAGCCAAGCTACCTCGGAAACGCTGTTTGTTTGGTTGTTTTGTTCGAATTTGGTAACTTGGAACGTTAAAAAATTAACTAAATGTTCTTTTGATTCTGAAGATAGCACAGTTAAAAAAAAATGATTAAAATTGTGAATACATATAATGTACACAGACACACAAGCACATTATGCAGATAGATTCTCCTAGATAAGTGCTTAAGAGAAATATATTAACTGAACTAAAACACACATTTAAGGCTTGTAGTCTTTAATTTTGTTCTCCCTTGGCACTAAGTAAAAATCGTTCTGTACTGTCTTGACGTTTAATTCTGTTAGTAAGAATATTTTGCTAATCATATTAAATTACCTGCAATGAATTATATTCTTAATTTTAAAAACACGCCTTAGTACTTAGGTAAACGAATATTCTAAATTATATATCATTCAATTATTGCTCTTTTTATTGTATTTATTTTAGTAATATATTATTAAATTTTATGCTGAATGTTTCTGCACTCGTTGTTTGACGAAATATAGCTTTTATATTACGTGGACGAATCACAAAAATTACGACATATATTCTAAAATAGGATATTTGTTCCAATTAGTAAACTGAATATTATTTCGCAACACTTGAATTATATATTAATTTTCAAATGCTGAAATATAGTTTTTAGTACCTTGCTAATTTTTATCCTTGGCAAAACTGGGACATGTATTACGAGAATTTCAATGAATTCCAAAATAAGTAATATATATCAGATATATAAAACTTTCATCAATTGGGCTAGATATAAATCCACTAAGTATCAAAAATAGCAAGCAATTCTCATTGAAAATACATACTAACATCTTACAAAGGTAATTAAAATCATTTCGCAGGACAATGACAGAGAGACAAGACTGGTGCCGCATACTTATTTTTCTTTCCATCGGAGTCGTCTGGGATTGGGCAATAATCACCCCACCCTCACCACCACCTCCAAATTTGAATTAAATTCACATCCTTTGTATTTTGGTAACAAGTTCTCAGAATATAACATTGTTATGTGAAAACATTTTTTTAGGGAACTCATTCGATGTTACCATTTATCATTGCATGAAGGACTTGTTATAAGTGCTGTATGTAAACATGGGTTTCTTTTTGCATAGTATTGAAATAAAAGGCTAAAGTGAACTCATAACGAGATGTAGCGACAGCGTCTTTTCAAGAAGAGGTTAAAATAATTGATATAGCGATTCAAAAACGAAGAGAACATAGTAAAATGCATCTTCATTGCAGCCAATAATCTAGGTTAGTCGACACTAACAACACACTCTTCGATTTCTTTTAGTATGGAAACTAACTGAAGCAATATATATAACTTCACCAATTTGAAGGTGTTGTAAAAATAATCAATAATTCTGTAATACTGCAGCTGACAATTGTTGAAAGAAAGATGATCTACAAAAGTTGCACACTAACACAACACAATTCTGAACGTACAGATAACGTACGCACAAGTTTACAGAATTATAAGTAAATTGAAAACAGAGTGTGTAAAGTAGAGCACACACAGAAATATGTACACAATACGTAGACGTTTTAATGCACGCACAAACACTCACATATTCATATGTGTGTGTGTGTGTGTGTGTGTGTGTGTGTATATATATATATATATATATATATATATATGTGTGGGGGGGGATGCTTGTGTGTGTGTGCGTTTGTGCATGTGTCTACCACCACCATGTTGCTTGACAACCGATATTAGTGCGTTTCCGTCCTCGTTATATAGCAGTTCGGCAAAAAGAGACCGATAAAACCAGTGCTACACATACAAAGAATAAGTCCTGGGGCCGATTTCTTCGACTAAAAATACCTTTAAGGCGGTGCTCTAGCAAGGCCGCAGTAACTTGACTGAAGCACGTAAAAGAATAAAAGAATACTATAAGCGTTAAAAATATGTGTACGTGTGTGAGGGCTATATTGTTACACACCTATATAGACACGTTGCTATTTTCCACATATAAACACATTTATAGAAAGATATCTATAAACAATATTTACATTAATGACGTTCTTTATTGGCTTGCAATTTCGTGTTTAATTCCTCTCGGGACCAGAGTTATATACATTATCCTAGCTTATTTTCTAAAGGACAATTTCTCACTCATACGTTTTACGCTACCGAAAGATACTCACTGACACTATTGATCTTTATGATTTGAACATTATTAATCACTGGAACAAATACGTCCATGCCTTAAATAAGAATGTTCGGTTCGCTTCGATATTATTTCGATTTATTTCACGTCGGTCTTAATTTCATTTCCGGGGAGGACGAAGACGTTTATAGGAGTTCATTTATTATTACAAAATCAAGTAGTTTTAAGCATAATATCAAAAGAGAGCAATGTTCTTGCTCGGTCATTCGGTTCCTTGCCATCTCAATTCAATTCGCTTTTAAAAACTTTTTAATTTACTAGGGTAGTAATTTCACTTCGAAAGTGGATGAGGAATATCACAATCCAATTATAATAACAAAATCTGTGGGGTTATAAGGAATATCAAAAGTAAGCAATATTTTACTCTGTTGTGATTGCGACGGGGTCCGTTAAATTCCAATTTAATGGTCCCTGTCAACATCATGACTAAACAAATCCTGAGCAATTCCAATTAGAAAAAAGTAGAATTAATTCACCTTGTTTCATCTGATATGGCTGCGGTTTCAAATGTATCCAGTAGGCGTTTGCATTTAAATGCTCGGCTACATGTAAGCACAACACGTAGGATATACGCAACGCATGTGATTATAAACTAACTTTCAAACTTTTGTAAGCTAGTCCACCCATTCCTTCAATCAATAAAACTATGAATGAATAAATGAAAAGCAATTAACATAGTAGTAAATTAACGACACAAACGACTGAAAATTTAAAGTCTGCCTCGTTCCTTTCTAATCCTCGTTAATGTAGTTTAAGCAAAACCTTGTAGAACTTATTTTAAAGTATTGCACATCCAATTCTTTGTTGCACATAACAGCGGCATTATGCTGAATCAGTGATAAGTTCGTTGTTAAACCGATAAGTAATAGTGCTATAGTTGGCAAATTGGATTCTATCAACAGGCAGTAAATGTATCAAACGACACATGGAAAACTCAACTTTTCAACACTAATCCTAATTGTAGAGTTCTGGTCCATCGGTAGTATAATATAGAAGACGAAGACGCTGGAAAAATTGCTTCACGACTTTTTTTTTTTCGATTGCTTATGTACTGAGTTCCAATACCAATGTCGACTTTGACTTCCATCCTTTTTAGGTCGGTAAAATAAGTATTAGCTGAGCACTAAGATAAACGTACTTGGCTTCACCCTCTCCCTTTAAATGGCTAACAATTACAAAGAATACTAGATATAAAAGTGTTGATTAATATTCTGTTCAAAACCAAACTTTATCAGTCAGTATTAGTGTTGCTTTTTTTTTGTATCTCATATACTACTTATAAGCGAAATATGTCTTCCTACTAGTTCTAGGGAAAATATTAGCTTCTCAGTCGATTCACACAAAATAATGGCTACCGTATATATCTACACACGTTCCAATATATTCAGAGCATTTCAAATTTGAATCTAGAGGACAATCATTTCTGACTTAATGTATGAATGGTTACAAATTACAAAGGAAAAAAAAACCGCCAGTAAATCAATATTAACACAGAGGCAACTGAAAACGAATTGTCTATATCCAGTGCAGTTACATCTTGCTAAATGTGTTTGTTAGATATAGATTTAAAATATTTTTTTCTGTTTCTATAATCAGCCTTTTTTTTCTTTTTATGTTTCCCTTCTAAAATATATTTCTATCTTTATTGCTGTATTTTATCTTAATTTAATTGTCAACTACATATGTACTATACATGTTGACAATAAAATATAAAACAAGAGCAGATACTGCAAAAACATATCGAATAACGAAAGAAAGGTTTTGTAGGAAAATAATGATATATATCGGAGAGTGTTATCGCTTTCATTCTATTATGAAGACTCTATTGATCTACGAGAGGTGAATAAAAATGTGTGGCGAGATTTGAACTCAAAAACAATGCTATATTCTTAATATATTCACTGCAAAGTGACTGTTGGAATACCTCTGCTTTCTGTACCTACCTGTAATTAAATTAAAAGCACGTACCTGTAATTATATTATAAAACAGAACATTAATACTGTATTAAAATTTATACTGTACAGAAAGTTATGTGTTCTAGCAATTGATTTTGATGAAAAATCCTACAGCACTTCCAACAAATTAGTTCAATGTATATATTATGATATATGTGCATTAACGCCAACTGGTTGAGAATTTCACTACGTAACCGCGAGGTCTGAGGTTCTATCCCAGTGGATGGCATCTTAGTCGATACCAATTTCAACAGCCCCGGGTTAACCCATATCTTGCGAATGAAAATGGGTAGATAGAAACCGTATGGTGGGTTGTATCAGCTCTTTAAAATATGCAGTCTTGTCACTCAGTCTGTTTTAGTGCGTCACACAGAATCTACTAAAGGTTTATACTAAGATTACATGTGCCTGTTGCTCAGTCACTTACATATTAATTCTGGACCAGCTTATTTAGTTGACTGAACATCTCAACCGAATGACGGAAATGTTCCATACTATAATATGCAATATTTAAAAAACATTGTATGCATCAACATTGACTGAAAGGGAGTATTTTAGCATATACAAGAGATTATGCATGAGGTAAGGTTGAAGAAGAATAAAATACCACGATTATACTGTGTCAGGTACAATAAGATACAGAGTGGATATTAGAGTAGCACGTATTAAACTATTTTGCTCTATTAAAGAATCTGAACTCTATAGGGTCACTAGGTATACTTTAGAAGGGAGTCTACTCGTGCATGATAATAAATTGTAAATATGCTTAATATATCGTAGAAACAAACTGTTTCCTTGCAGAAAAAATAAGCAAAAGATAATTCGCACAGGGAAATGATGATACCATAAAAAAATACCCTGTCATAAATATTTATTAATTACATCAGGTAAATGAGCCATGCACTTCTATGTTGGGAGTCTTTACATTTAGCTAGTTTGTACATTAATAACTATAACATGGTAATAGCACGCTATAAATCAGACTAAAATACAGAGACTGGAAGTGTGTTGCATCTAATAACATAATGGTAATTCATTTTTTTTCTTTAAATATTAATTCTGACGTCAAGGCGGCGAACTGGCAGATTAGTTATTGCGCCGAGCAAAGTGCTTAGCGGTACTTCGTCCCTCCCCTCCTCACGTTCTGAATTCAAATTCGCCGAGGTCGACTTTGCCTTTTATTCCTTTCGGAATAAAATAGTGCCAGTTAAGTACTAGGGTCGATGTTATCGACCTATCCACTCCTCGAATTGCTGATAAATATTGAAAATCAATATTTCTGTTTTGACGAAGATTTTCGAGCTGGTAGAAGTGTTCTCTTCCAGAACAAAATGTTTAGCAGCATTTTTCTGGCTCTTTACTTTCAGGGTTCAGATATCACCGAGATCGACTTTAAATTTCCTCCTTTCTTGTGTAATGGGTTCAGCATAATTGACAACACCCACCCCACGTCCATATAACTGGTGGCCTTGTGCCAAAATTTGAAAGAATTATTAATTTCGACGTGGGTAGCTAATAAACTGCATTAGCAGAGCTTCACAGAAGTGGAAGTGCATTTCACCTTTTAAAGTTTCATTTCGAATATCACCGACGGGGATTTTAATATTCATATTTTAAGCGTCGTTAAATTAATTGCTAATCCCACAATGGGATTCATATAATAAATAACATTACCTCAGTAATGTGATATTGTATCTCAGCTAAGCATCAAGTCGGATTGGTAGAATCAGC
>NC_068988.1:16862051-16866603 GCF_001194135.2 Octopus bimaculoides | reverse complement strand
TATATATATATATATATATATATATATATATATATATATATATATTTACGAGGAGCTTCTACAGTCTCTACAAAGCTTTTTTTTTTACCATATGATCATCTATGTCTATTAATGGTCATCAAGGCCATTGACTGACATAGTAATTAGTATGCGTTTCAGACATTTCAATAGCACCGTTCTGACTGCGGTCTTCTACATAATGGCGACTACGGTCACCTAATAACATACGCTAGTAATACCATCTTCCACCACCACCACCACCACTTGCTTACACCAACAGTTGGAGCATTGCTGCTGCTGCTCACACAAAAGCCGGGCAGTTTACAATAAAATAACGAAATCGATGTAAATACACATTTCTTAGACTGTTTTCTTTTCAAGACAGGACATCTGGTGTGCGTGTGTTTTTGCGTGCGCGTGTGCAGCCACAAATATCTATATAGAAACAGACACAGGAAAATAGATGCAAATATGTAAGTAAAAACACATTTTCACGTATATGTGTAGAGGTGAAATTACGGTGAACACAAATTAATATTATTGGTGCTTATGTGCTTATATACGTGTGTGCGTGTTTGTGTGTACGTGTGTGTGTGAGTATGTGTGCATGTGTATGTGCATGCGCGCGTGTGCATTTTGTGAGGGTGTCTCTCTCCTGCATGCAAGGACAAATCTGCTGGTATAAATCTATAAGTTTGTACCTAAAAAGTTTATATATATATGTTAAGAATCGGATTTTTGGTTTTACTTTAACTATGAAAATGGCCTTTGGGTGCCAATCATGGGTGAGATCATGACAAACACTTAATTATATATTTATCTGTATATTTTTGCATTCATTTCCAAATAGTTGTTGCTTCCATTCCATATGTTAACTGACTCCTATGTTTCTAATCCATCACTTCCCTATCACTCTCTCCTATACGCTCTTTCTCCCTATGACTTCTTGCACACTATGCATTCTTATTTTCCTCTTCTCCTTCCTTTATCTTTTGGGTTTATTATTTATTTATATATTCAGTTCACTTTATCACTGGTTTATATACATATTTATTCTTTTGGAGTTGTTCAAACTATATTTCTTTCTTCTGTTTTCCACTTTTCCGAATTATTTTTTTTTCTCTTTTTGTTTGTCTTCATTCACTATTTAGTCCGTTCTACATACATTTCTCTCTCCCTTACTCGTATGTGTTAGCCACTCTATACATGCTCTATCAATTGCTTCCTATCCACTAACCTCTGGAAATACTAAAATGCCTGGCACTTCATCCAACTGTATGTATGTATGAATGTATGTATGTATGTATGTATGTATGTATGTATGTATGTATGTATGTATGTATGTATGTATGTATGTATGTATGTGTAGCAGCACCAGCACGAAGCAGTAATTATAAATAAACGAAGAGTACGTTAGTTAAAATATTTTTCTGACATATTTTAACTTTTAAAGGCAAATCCAATGCAGATGATGTTGAGAGAAAAATTCTCTTACATGGTAAAATGTGTTAAAGCTCCATATGTGCCCAGGGCTACCCCCCCCCCCCATCGAATTCCCAAACACCGGTTTCTGGGCCTTTAGCCTTCCTTACTGGGAAGTAGAAAAGAAAGATAACCCATGTAGATCCGAGGCCGTAGCTTTAACTTGAAATCTGTTAACATACGTGACTGATTTGCGCTATTCAACCGCGTTGTCGGGCTAAATATAGTAGCATGAACGTCAAGCATGTGAAGGAATAAACAAACTTTAGATAAGCTAAAATACGTTTGTGACGTATTTTAAATTCTAAAGAGAAATTCACGGACAGTCACCAAGTAGAAAAAATTTCTCATACTATAAAAGGGAGTAATATTGCCATATCTATATCATACTGCTCTCTAACGTATTTTCACACGGCAGTTTCTGGCTAATTTCACTCCCTCCATAGGAACCTCCGGAGAATTAACCTGCGTATTCCCTGATGCTATATTAGTTACTACTCTTATCCACACTTTATTTTGTTGGATGCTCTAATTTGCATAAATCTCACATTTCATCTGCACACATTCCGCAGTCAAGTTTATCCTCTAACATAGCGATTTCATCCTAAACTATTACTTCTGTAGCAACTTCCTATTTTCTTTTTGTTTATGAAAGTTCAGTGTCCAAAACATTGAACTGCCCTATGTTTACCTGATTCCGTAAAAACATGTATCTTAGTTTACTCTTTCTAATTTTAATTTCGAGAGCATGATAGATATGTACGATGTTTATGGAAGCCCTGATATATTCCAATGCATTTGCTGGTGTATTTCATCAACACTGTAGCTAAGTTGTTACAACGCTATGAATGAAATTTCTTCATAAACTTAAACAACTGTACCTCACACGTTACAGTAGGCATTATAGTATCTCGACATTTAATATTACTATCTACCAAAAAATTCTCCTTTATGTCTATTGTTTGTGTGTGTTATTTTGTTTGCAACTCTTAGACTATTAATAGAATAAACTTTTGATTATTTCGTGATAAAGAAGCAAATTATAGAAATCAAACATGAAAACGTCTTATGCATTACGTTATCATTCTGTAAATGTGTGATCATGCGCCTGTGTTCAGGGTGTACTTTAGATATTGTGTAAAACACTGCAACTGTTATACATATTCTCGCATTCCTTAATGCTGACATTGTTTACGTTATAATAATTTAGTAAAAGGATCAGCCTATTTCAGAGATGATATTTTGCTTGGTATAGTTCGCGTATGTTACTTGTTGCTTAAGTTTTCATTTCGCATATATGATTCTCAGATAACATTCTTCGAAATAGCAAAATGGGTTCAGAGCAAGCAAACGTCTATTTAAATCTAGCTTTTGATTGGTTTCCACTTCTAAGTTGAAGATAACCATTTTCACCAAACATTGTGGCAAATAATTAATAGGAATCTTGTAAGTTTCTTTGAACTTACTTGCAAAGTTTTTCTTATATTGATTATTTGTGTTCCATTTAATACTTCGTGATAACTATATTCAACGTTTTGAATTTGCTGATTCAGTTATAATCATATTCATCGATATTTATATAACCTTATAAACATCTGGTAACTATCGCTACCGTATCGAAGAAATATACGCAGCTTGTTTTCATCATCTCAGTGAAACACTTTGAGTCAGTTTTACATGCCAGCGGAATTATTAGGATACACGTGATCATGTGAACAATCACTATTTATAATTACTTGTAATACGATAAAATTATGCGCCATTGCCAAGAGTGCTATGGAATGCTCGCTTTCTCTGTCCCACTGCCTGTCTGTCTCTCTCTGTCTGACACTCTCTTCCTCCCTTCTCACTGTTATAAATGTAATTTCTCAAACAGATATAGACTTATACTTATTTTTTTCAATTCAAATGTCAGGTTTAAATTCTTTTTGATTTTATATTTACGTCAATACGTTTTACTTTTGTATAAAAGGCTAACAACGGTCAAAATTATGATTGTGTTTTCCATTGTAGCTATAATTAATACTAAAACTAACAGTTCTTCTTTAAATCGATTATTTCATCCACAAACATTCATGTTACTAATAATAATTTCGTTAACGTATAATAACTATTTTTGACGAAATCAGCAGCAACAAGTATATTGATAAGGATAAGTAATATTTTCAGCAATATATGGTGATGAACAATGTGAACGAGCAACAATATATCCCCTTTGCTAGAAATAGTAGCCAGCAATTTGCTAGAGATTAAGAGATTGAGCAAATATGTTTATAGGTAGTTGAAGGTTGTGAAGGGATCGCCAAATATCTTGTTACTTAATGAACTATGATTGTTTCCAATTTTCTCAGTGTGTCAAAAGACACGGCCACAGACACACATGCACATACACGCATGTACGCACACATACACGCACACACACGCACACACACACACACACACACACACACACACACGCACACACGCACAAAAAACCTTATAAGAAAATCATTGGTTTTGATTTCGCTAGTTATTACACACAGGTATATTCTAAAGAATTATGTTATTGACGATGATTTCGTGAATTCGGAAAGGATAAGAATATATATTATACAACAATCCTACTGAAAATGGAGTTCTAATGTACTGAACTAGAAACACAAAATGATGGCGAACTGGTCAACGTACAAATATATTTCATACACAAAGGAGAAATAAATTATAGCCAATATAACTGAATGTAATATATTGGCCTATTTTAAATCGACATTGTTCATATCGAAAGTTATTTATACGCAATTGTGAATTCTATTCGCATTAGTCCAGCAACGAATCATTTCGAAAGTCATGGGTGAAGCGACAAGCACAAAACCTATAGATTGAACCAAATGGATCGTAGTCATCTGCTTTACCTTATGTTGAATTCGTCATACTTCAAATATTCAAAGACAATATAAAATTGTTTTTATGGTATTAAATCATAAAACAGTAGAATCAATGTTCAAGAATAGACTAGTAGTGTCTCATGGAAATTAATAGAAGTATGTGTACATAAGCACACGCACACACACACACACGCACACATATATAT
>NC_068988.1:16861476-16861837 GCF_001194135.2 Octopus bimaculoides | reverse complement strand
ATATATATATATATATATATACATGTGTGTGTGTAAGTTCAGATGTATGGGTGCCTGTGTGCGCGAGTGTAAGTTTTTGTGTGTGGATGGATGTGTGTATGTGTGTAAATATATACGTAAGAATCATCATAGCTTTTCAAATGTTTCCCAAGATAATTAGATTTGTCTTCCACTCGCACATCATTGGTTCTATTTTCCCTTTCCCTTCAGGATATATATTAGTTTCTTTGACCTTAGGCGAGAAAAATATTCGATTTATTGGCCTTGTACAACAAAACGTCAACGATATATATATATATATATGTATATGCATGTATGTATATATATATATATATATATATATATATATATATATATATAT
>NC_068988.1:16858563-16859093 GCF_001194135.2 Octopus bimaculoides | reverse complement strand
TGTGTGTGTGTGTGTGTGTGTGTGTATGTATGTATATATATGTATGTATGTATTTATGTAGCACGCTCGGGAAATGGAATAGAAAGATGTTTTTATTCGTTATGTGCTTGGGATGAGTAGAGGACATTTACACTTACTATATACGTAAATTTTAAACTACATTAATAACTTTCTATTATGTTTCTTGCTATCCTGTCGATCATGTACAGGAACACACACACATACACACACACACACACACACACACACATACATAGACATACATGTGTGTATGTGTGCGCGTTTGTATGTGTATGTGTGTGTATACAATAGGGGGAGCTGAAAGTTCCTGGCTTTGGCTGAAGTAAAACACCTGGGGATCAGTTAATTATGATTTTACTCAATATATTTCCCTTACAGATTCACACACTTATTGCAGCGATTCTTCAGTTTTTTAGAGCCGGTTCAAAAACTTGGAAATTTGAGTCTCCAGGCAGGCCTTTCGCGATATCCTTAAAACCAGCAACTTTTCACCATCTCTTTGTATATAT
>NC_068988.1:16854269-16858553 GCF_001194135.2 Octopus bimaculoides | reverse complement strand
ATATATATATAGATGTGTGTGTGTCTATGTGCGTGTGTGTGAGAGTGTGTGAGTGCTTCCACAGATTACCCTGTTGTCTTACTATAATGTGTGTGTCTGTATATATGCGTGTGTGTGTGTGTATAAATATATGCATATGTTGACATGTATATACACAGAACACATACATGTATGATTAATGTATATAGATAGATAGAGAGTGTGAGAGAGAGATAGTGAGATAGATAGATAGATAGTTAGACAGACAAACAGACAAACAGACAGACAGTTAGGCAAGCAGACAGATAGACAGACAGACAGACAGACAGACAGACAGATAGATAGATAGATAGATAGATAGATAGATAGATAGACACATGCGCCTGCACATGTATAATGTAGTTTGCTTTTCGGTTTCTTACTCATCTCTCTTTCATGCTTCGTCTTTGAATATAGGCTAGCGATGTTCTCTTAGCTCTTTTACCTTAGGAAACTAGCTCTAATCTTCCAAGACGTTAGGGCATACCAAACTCTTGCTTATCCTTCGTAAGTGATAATTCGTTATATGCCATACCTTTCGGACGATGGTTTTTAGTCTCTCATGACGCAATTGTCAGATATTTAATATTTTCAAGTTAAAAAAAGAAAAACAAGTACAACATGATTAATCATAAATAAAGCTAAATGCAATTTTTTCGAATAGCGAAATTCGTATTTATGTAAATAAATAAAACTTGAATAACTTGACTTCGATATGTTAATGGTAAAATATTTTCAATAGACATAAGTGACACATAAAATAAATTTGAATAGAGTTATACGAATACACAATTGATTCAAAATATCTACTTATATTTCCAAACCTTAAGTTCAAATATAATGCAAGTCTTAAGTATTCAGGAAACAAAATCACTAGTAAAATGTTATAAGAATGCGGGCTGCAGTAGGAAATATCACGGCCACACCCGATGTGAACTAACAATACTCGACTAAACTGACATTTTTACCAAATTGCTTTTAACCCCTCTAATATTAAAACAAAAACCAAAGGATATGTTTCTTCACAGTTGTCCAGTCAGCTAACAACAGCTGCGAAATCTTCCAACATCTCAACGTACTGTTCCTCTACAAAGGGAAACTTTGGGTAATATAATCCGAAACATATTAACATATTGAATGACTGTCAACAGCTTGAAGAAATTTCGTGTTAGATATATTCGAACTAAGCTGATCAACAACGAAATCAAAATAAAGAATTCCAATATAATATATTCAAACTTATAAGGAAAATTACCTAAAAACGTCTTTTGGACATTACGATATCGCATGGGACGTCATACTGTAATGATAACAAAAATAAAATAGAACCTTAATAAAATTTGATTTTGTCTACTGTACTGTTTTGTTATAGCTGCAATTAAAGAAATATAACACTATCTCGAACACTCGACTCCAGAAATATAACACTAGCCGTACACTCGATTCCACTGAGGCAATATTCATTTACGAGAGTGACGATTTCGTTGTAATCCTTGCATTTAAGACAGATGTCGCTGACGGCAGATTGATCAATTTAAAGGAAATACACTTTAGCATTATAAGCCTGCCTTCCCATGTTAATGATATTTCTATCTCAAGTTATGGCTCCCGAGCTTTAAAAATCCGTGAAATTAATTACTGACATTTCGGTTATAACTTCCTTATAACCAGTTTCTGAGAGAGATTATGCACACCGGCTACCATTACCATTTCGTCTTCTGTTTTTATTTACTTTGAGATCTGGACCAAGCCAGATCCTCAGCATTATAAACGCTGGTCATATCACGTTTGTTCCCTCATACTGTGCAAAACCATAGATATGTTCTTTTACTATGTTTCTAACACTTTTTATTCCACTACGGAAAGCATGACACTGTTGTGTCCACTACAGCAAGCACGACACTGTTGTGTTTTATTACACCCTCCTAGTGCAGCAAATCTCAAGAACCAAAGCGTACACATTCGAATAACGATACACTGATTCACTAATTTTGTCATTGGTGGCATTTTCATAGAATAGTGATGTATTTTTCTAGTATGTGGATATACACACTAAACTATCCCAGTCTGCAAACATCCTATGCCGTCACCCACTATTTGACAAATAATTATTCAATGAAAATACGATTTAAATAGTTCATTGCAACTGATCCAGGAATGCCGTGAACTAGATCATTAAAGTGCTCAGCTCGTAATCAGAAGGTTGTATGTTCGTTTCAAAATTAGAGCAGGGTTCTTTACAAGTGAGCAAAGCAATGCTTTTCTCGATGCTGCCGTCTTTTCAAATATAAATGACGTCTAACCAATTGCTTATGGAACCCCTCTCCGCCCTCAGATGCCATGCGTTGGACGTTCCACTGGATCATTTGAGAGACAGAAACCTTGTCTGATTGTGATATCTAAAACAATTAACGAAAGGATAATGCGTGTTATCAAGTGATATTCGCTCGGAAGTGACATCTGCCTGTACTTTTGGTATCCAGGACTACTACGGTGCAAATAGCAAAACCATACGGACAATTGTATTTAACGGGGGCTACTTGAGCAAATTCAGGTGCATTCGTTTTTAATTTCTACTTCACATTAAAATATAAAGATTAATAAGACAAAAGCCACTGAAATCTAATTATTGGCTATAAACATAATATATTTAGAAATATTTTCATATTTTACATGTGTTTACCTCACCATACAAATTAGTTTGTAACAGTCCCTCATTTAAATAAACTTTTTAACAGCTCAAAATTGGAAGCCACAAACAATATTAAAGGAATATATACTGAATATATACACACCGGTAAATCCAATTGAAAACCGAAATGATATGAATCCAGTGGAAATGTCCATGAATCTTTTAAGAATGTTCCATCAGTACAATACTTTAGAAGAGTGCTTGAATATCTGAAAGTAATTGTAAATGTGGATTTAAAATTAATATACGGAAATGGTCTGATATATAAGAAATAGAATTTAAAATCTCACAAGTATATAAAAATTAATTTTCTTACATCACGTGCATTTAGCAAAGGGTTCAAAAGTACATTTGTAATTTCAAATTTTGTGCGATAATATATTGACTTCTAACGAAAGGTAAATATATTCGTTTCTGCTTGAGATACTCTTCCATTATCTAAACAAAAGCCTACTTCTGTAAATATATTTTGATATATTTTTTGCATATTATTTCAAAGATTTTAAATCCTTGTTAGGTGTGTTACAGGGAGGTCATTCGAAAAATATTTAACGGTACGTTTGCCTTTTTCGTGTCATTCCGATTTCTGATGTAGATTAATATGTTTGTATGTAAACAGTTGATATTTCTTAGAATTTCAGTATTCTGTCTTCTACTGAAGACATCATATGATTACAAAGCATGCGAGTGTTAGAAACATAGATTCGCATGCGGAAGAGCTATGTCTATATTTTAGTGTAAATTTAACTATACAATAAAAACAAATCTTAACAGTCAATATATTATCACACTAAATAGGAGTCTATGAATGACAGGTGTAAATTCATTACAGACGTTTCTAACTTCGTCTTTAATTTATTAATGACTACATTATATCTTTATAAATAAACTGTTTTTATGAGATGAATACATGAATTTTACAATCAAAGACTTTCAAAATGATTTATCATAGTTCAAATCCACGAAGCAAAACATTGTAGATGATTCTGTTACTATCTGAGTTGACAGAATGGATGTATGAAAATAATGTATATTTATTGAGATTAGAAAAATTTAGATGTTACTAGGGTGTTTACGAGGGGGGGTTGAATAAGAGAGCTCCAATGACACAATTATCCCCACTTCTAACAGCAGAGAAAGCCACGTCTCCGTTAGTCTGCGATATATCTATCAAAGAGTAGTTTATTGTCTACTGGTAAGTGCTAAGGAAATGATTTATGTTCACATCAACCTACTGAATTATCAAGGTCGTTTGTGATGGAAGCAAATTACAAGCTTTATCTCTACTGCCAGACAAAGCAGAAGGAAATAATAGGGAAGCAAATGATGGAGAGAAGAGGATGAATGAAAAAAGGAAGAAATCCAACCCAACGGTTACTAAGAACCATAGTACTGAGGCAGAAAGAAATCATTGAAGGATAATGGAATAAGGGTTATGGGGAGAAAGCCCTAAACCATGACTCTGGGATTCATTCTTAAGTATACTATAGACTGTATATTTAATACAATGTACAGTCTGAATAGCTCAAGAGTGGTATGTGTATATATATATATATATATATATATATATATAT
>NC_068988.1:16844830-16854210 GCF_001194135.2 Octopus bimaculoides | reverse complement strand
TGTGTGTGTGTGTGTGTGTGTGTGTGTAGGTACATGTGGATATCTATACGTATATATGTATGTATGTGCGTGTATATATATATATGCATCTGTGTGTGTGCGTATATATATATATATATATATATATATATATATATTAATAATAATAATAATAATAATAATAATAATATTAATAGTATGACAACAAACGAATGAATGAGACCTCGATATTATCTAAATAGAGCAATTTATCTGTACTATATGTGACAACTGAATAATTGTCACATATATTATATTATATCATCATCTGATATCTTTTTCGCCTGACGACATAGTTCTGGGGAGTAACACAGTGAGGGAGGCAGAGGAGATGATGCAGGAGGAGGAGGCAGTGCCGGTGAGTGTGAGGCAGAAAGTGAATGAAATTAAGACGAAGTATCTCGTTGAGAATAATAAGCCAGAGAAGATTATGAATGTGGGCGTCAAACTACTAGAGTTCGTTGAGGACTTCGTTCTATCTGGGAGCAAAGATTAGGAAGGCGGAGGTAAAGAACATGAAGCGCACCTCCTTTGCGATTTATTTTTGTTTTCTTGTTTCACAGGAAAACACTATATCGAGGTCGAAGAAACTGCAAAAAAATCTGTATTTCAAAATTTATATCCTCCTTCACCACTACCCCCACATTTCTTAAAGTTTTACTTTTTAAAAAAAATTGGTAAGGGCGAAATACGTAGAAAAATACAGAGATTATGATTCTGAAAAACAAAAGAAATTCTGTAAAATTTCAATTTTTCAAAAACCAAAAAAAGTAAAATAAACAACCCCGTCCCCTCCGCCCTATGACAAGAATTGAAATACAAGTGCTTTCTCTTCTAATGTTTCATAACGAACACGTGGTTGAGGGTCTTTTGGATTGAAGAGAGGTATGTAAAGTTAGACTTTTTGCACACACACACACACACTACAAAATGACATTAATTTTTTTTGTTTTCACTTTTGTAAATTCGTATTGAGAATGTTGATTCTCTGTTTGGCTGTTGTTTCTAGCTTATCAGCTTTCCGGTTGGGGCGGGTTGAAGTTTTGAAATTTCTTTCTTCTTTGGTAACTCGTATTAAAATTTTGAAAAACGTGTTTCTGGCATGTCAGGTTTTCTGTTTAGATACTTTTTGTGTCTGCTATTTTATAATTGTATGCATGCATGAAGCGGAATGGAGGACTGTTTATTATTTTATTTTGAAAAATTGAAATTTTACATCTTTTTTTTTTCAGAATCACAATCTCCGTATTTCGCCTAAAAAATATTTTTTAAAAAAATGAAAATTTAAGAAATTTAGGGGAGGGTTGATGGATGGGTGCTGAGAATGAGTCTCAACATTAATCAGTAAACACTGAAGATAAAGAACTTAGCGCTGTACGAGTGCCTCCCAATACTTAGCTCGAAAATAACACAAAGGAGACTGAGGTTAGCGAATCATGCTTACCGTCATTTGGAGTTGATACTGCGCTCAGTGCACCTGTGGGAGCCCCTACACCGATACACTAGAAGAGGGAGACCGACGATGACATATGCTGATGCACTCAGGATAGACACTCATCCCTGGGAAACACAGGACATGGCAGCGATGATGAGGGACAAAGACCGGTGGAGAGAACTCGTCCTCAGATCCGGGAATTTTACCCGCTCTCTCTTTCTCTCTCTCTCTCTCTCTCTCTCTCTGTGCATGTACGTATAGAGTGTGAGGTATGGTGTACAGAAATTGAATATTGAGAAAAAATGTCGTTAGGATTTTGAAAAACAAATCTTTTTATTTCTTCATTATTATCAACGCTTCCGTTCGTCTCTCGGACTTGTCAAATAGAATTTTGTGGATGTACAAAACAGCTTGTTCATTTATATAAAACATGTTTTTCGTGGATTTTGTTTTCGAAGAGGAGAATATTGTTTGTGTTTTGTTTTTTTTGGTGGGGGGATGAGGTTCCATGACAATGGAAATAGATAGAAATATAGGTAGGTAGGTAGGTTGATGGTGAAGTTTCTTAGAAATCCATCAGTTCTAAGTTACATATGTTTCTGTATAATCTGTGCTGCTTTTCTGAATGTTGCCGTTTCTTCTAATCCTAATTACTAATCTGTCGTTCTTAATGATTTTATATCTCTCTCGTGGCTAATATTGTAATACGGTTTGGACCTTTACAAAAAAACAATTAATTAAGCGAATACGTGATAAACCTTAGTTTACAATCCATTGAAATATATCAAATATCCTCTCATCTTCATTTATCGTATCTTCACTGATTAGTGAGAAACGTGTAGTTCGCGAATATCTCATTTAACTGAAAACTACTGAACGAAATACAATAAATAAATTATATATTTATTTTTCCCATACCACGAATTTATTTAGTTTCATAGATCTACGTTAGGGATCGGCTTTGATTTTCATTTTTCCAGCACAGACTGTATATGTTTCTGGTGAATATTGAGGCTATTATATTGGTGTGCTATGTTTCAGTGGAAGATAGAAAATGTAATGATAATCATCGTTCTATTTTCTGAGGCTCACTATAAATATTTGTTTCGAAATAAGTCACTAAGCCAGCAATTTTGAATAGATGCTGTTAATCAGTATCATCGATTCCACAATGAGACTGGTTTAATTTTCGATCGCAGCTCATTGAAATGTACCAGTGAAGAAACATCTCCGTATAATGTTAAATTTCGTATTTTTTGCCATTTTTGCTATTTTCGTTATTGATGTTATATTAAATATTTTTGCTGAATATTTATTTTTGCTGTCGTTACATCAGATTTCGATAAATTATTGTGTTTTATTTTCATATTTTAAGCAGTAATTATTAATTCTATTTTGCTGGTGTCATTCCCACACTCTGTCTCTGGGAACGTCTAACTCCACCGAGACATTTCTTGTGTTGCAGATGTTCACTTCCTCTATTTGTTATAGTTATTTTATTTTCACTATCAGTTATACAATTGTGTTTTTAGCTCCTAGTATTACTCAAGCAAGGGGTGATAGCGAAGACATATTTAGATATACTTATTTTATCGCTAATATCTCCTATTACAGTTGATTATTCTATTCGTCTTCGTTTCCCTCCTTACACAGCAATATAACATTTGAAGCACATTGTAGAAGTCGGTTCCATGGACAATACGTCTCTGTGGCGCCTAATAAGGAGAGTTAACTATTAATACAAATCAAGTGTATTATATAGTAATGTAAGATGAAAGTTTTTTTTGTATTTTTTTAATATATTTTGGCGGATTTTAATTTATTGATTCATATTTCTAAGAATATTTCCAGCGAGACGACCATGTTTATTTCTCCAAAATTTGAAACCGGAGTTTTTTATTGCCGGCGTGGTTGTGTGATCAGAGGTTTTCTTCTCAAACACATAATTCAGGGTTTAGTCTCAATGCGTAGCACTTTGGGGATATGTCTCCTACTATAGCTCTGGCCCGAGCAAAGCCGTGTGAGTGGATTTGGTAGAGAGTAAGTGAAAGGAACCCGTGTGCTTTTGTGTTTATGTCCACGATCCCCACTTGAGAACCGTTTTGGCTTGTTTATATGACCGAAACTTTGCGGTTTGGCATCATAAGTATCAGGCTTACAAATAGCACTATTGGGGATCGATTTGTTGGGTAAATAGAGTATTCACTAGAGCGAGATCACTAATATATTCTATGTTGGTTGAGTTAGTCTCTATTTACTCTGAGTTTCACTTGCCTGAAAATCCCGTGCACCGTCAGAAGCAACAAACTTATTCGATCCAAATAAACAAACACAGACAGACAGACACACACACACATACACACATATATATGTTGGAATTTACAGAAAAACAAAAGACAAAGTCAGGTATATAAAAGATAAGTGTATTAGTTTAACTCTCGGGAAGCTGAGAATGTCTTTTACGTTCCGAGTCTGAGCTGTTCAACAGAAAGGAACACGAGAAAATAAACATTAAGAGAATAAAAAAAAGCTTTAGCGGCTGAACCGAGGTAGTTAGACAGGAGAGCTAGGAAGAAGGGGAGATAATAAAGTTTTGGTGATCTCAAAACGAAGGTGCACGTGCGTATGTATGTGAGAGTAAGTGTAAGTGTGTTATTTCTTTACTACCCACAAGGGGCTACACACAGAGGGGACAAACAAGGACAGACAAACACGGATTAAGTCGATTATATCGACCCCAGTGCGTAACTGGTACTTATTTAATCGACCCCGAAAGGATGAAAGGCAAAGTCGACCTCAGCGCAATTTGAACTCAGAACGTAGCGGCAGACGAATTACGGCTAAGCATTTCGCCCGGTGTGCTAACGATTCTGCCAGCTCGCCGCCTTAGTGTAAGTGTGTGCGTCTGAAATGTGTGTGTGTGTGTGGATGATGGTATGGGTGCTGGGAAGTGGTCAGTGATAGTGGGTGGGGAGTTGTTTGATGTGGTGTAGTGTGTTGTAGTGGTGTGGCGTGTGGTGTGTGGTGTGAGTGCTGGGAAGTGATCAGTGCTAGTGTGTGCGAGGTGGTGTGATGTGGTGTGGTGGTGTGGTGCATTGAGTTCTGGTGTGGTGGTGTGTGTGGTGTGGTGGAGTTTGGATGTGTTGGGATAGTGTGGTTGGGATGTGTAGGGGTGGAATATGGAGGGGTAACAATGAAGGGAGAAGGTGGGTAGGAGTGAAGAGAGGAGGTAGGTGTGAGATGAGGAGAGAGAGAGGCACAAAAATGGCTGTGTGGTAAGAAGCTTGCTTACCAACCACATGGTTCTGGGTTCAGTCAGACTACGTGGCACCTTGCGCAAGTGACTTCTACTATAGCCTTGGGTCGACCAAAGCCTTGTGGGTGGATTTGGTAGACGGTGACTGAAAGAAGCCCGTCGTATATATATATATGTGTGTGTGTGTGTGTGTATATGTGTGTCTTTGTGCCCCGCCAACACTTGATGTTGTTGTGTTTACGGTCCCGTAACTTAGCGGTTTGGCAAAAGAGGCTGCTAGAATAAGTACTAAGCTTACAAAGAATAAGTCTTGGGGTAAATTTGATCCACTAAAGGCGGTGCACCATCATAGTCGCAGTCAAATAACTGAAACAAGTAAAAATTTAAAAAAATAAAAGAATGTATATACATTAAATGGCGGTGCCCCAGCATGGCCACAGCTCATGAGCTGAAACTAGATAAAATAATAAAATTATGAAATGATCTATACACACACACACCTTCGAAACGCCGGTGTTAAAACTGGGGTAGCTGATGAAGAAGAATGTTCTCTATGTGGCATGTGTGTTTTCTCGTCTACGTTTTGTTTGCAATGTCCTGTACCCAGATATGCACCTATACATACAGGTGGATGTCGGTATGCACATACCTGTACGTATATATGCATATACTCATTTACTATTTGTTTATATATATATATATAGAGAGAGAGAGAGACAGAGAGAGAGAGAGAGATAGAGAGAGATAGAGATAGGATTAACGAAGTACACTTGAGGATTAACCAAGTATAGTAAATTTTGACTAACTTGTGTTTCTTCAACATTCACAGTGGCCAGCCGGTATTCGCAACCGGTAAGAGTGACCACCGTATTCCCTAAGATTATATATCCCTTGAAACCTTTTTGAAATATGTGTGTGTATGTGTGTATCCGTTATTATTATTTGTACTCATTATATATATTTTTTGTGAATTATCAATTTTTTAAACATGAATGTACATTTACACACCCATACGTCTTATAAACCCTCTGAAAACGTTGAGGGGTTGTGTCGAGGCGGAAGAAAATACTTCTTTTATTAATGAATGCTGGATTATGAATTATTAGTGTGTGTACTGCTGAGAATGCTTAAAATTTGACATGTCATTACTTGATTTCCATACTTCCTAATGTTTGGTAAAATAAGGTACTAGTCAAAAGCTGAAAACATTGTCACCGACTGAGCTACACCCCCGCGGAAATTATTCAATGGTAGAAGTCAAAATAATACACCCTGCTTCAACGTACACTCAAGAGAGTTGCTATACTGAACGACAAACTGCGTAAATATAAACGACGTTCCGAATTTATATTCTTATGGCAACAACTTTGTCTTTCATCTATGTGCGGTTCGATGAAATACAATCTAGTTGAACAGTGGAATCGATTTACACTAAATTACATTTATCTAACCTTCTATTATTTGCCTAAGTTAGAAGTAATCGTTATTGAAATAATAGTTTTAGATTATGGCACCAAATCAGCAATCATAGTGGGAGACTATTAGTCTATTAGATTGAGCTGAGTACTTAATTACGTTCTTGTTTCTTTTTTGTAGTGGGCTCCCAGAGATTTGAACTCAGAATGTAAGGCGATTTAACTAACCCCTACAAAGCTTTTACTCAAGCAGTGCGTTATCTGAATTATTATAGTAATGACGGTTTAGAGCACAGGACAAAATTTTTAGCGTCATTTCGTCCATCATTACGCCGAGATCGACTTTGCCTTCCATTCTTTCGGTACCGTTAATATAATTAACAGTTGAGCATAGGGCTCGATATAATCAATAAACCCCTCCCTGAAATTTCACACGTTATAGTTATAATAGAAACCATTATTGTACTTACGATTAAGGCGGCTAGTGCATCGGATCAAATGAGTAGCAGTATTTTTCCGGCTCTTTACCTTCTGAATTCAAATGCCGCCGGAGTAAACTTTTATTTTCATCCTTTTCAGAGTCGATAAGATATATATACCATTTGAGCATTGGAGTCGGTGTACTCAAATAACCCACTTCTCCTAAAACCAGTGTTTCTGATCTAAAAAAAAAATTAGCCATCCGATCTTAGGAGCTTCTCCTCTAATGTACACTTTGTTTAACTGTTAAAATCTAAGGACAATATAAAGCCTGTGGCTTTATCTGACGGTATATACTAAATAATCTACACGAAAATCAAGCGGAATAAATTCTGTGATAAGTTATGAGAATTCAAAATGTGACTTGAATGCAATTGTTATATTTTTGTATATTCCGTGTTAGTTACCTGTAAATATCTACTGTGTCTTTTTACTATTTTGTCTCCACAAATTCTATCTTGTATTATACTGCTCTTCATTTGCTTCTTCTAGATTTTAGGAACAGTGAGCATAGCATAAGCTATTCCCGATAATTGATCATGAATTGTTGTCAGTATTCGTTTACAAGAGATTTACATATTTGGTAAAATCCTTTACACTTCCCGTAGCATTCCACTTGTCCAATACATAGATAGATTATTTAGGTATGGAAAAGAAGAAACCAATCTGTTATTATTTCTGCTACATGAACAGAAATGACGATATCTTTTAGAAACGACAATGTATTATATTTGATGACATAAAGGGTGCACTCGAATTTCTACCCAGCATATTCAAAAGAAAATGTTTTTAGTGCATAACTTCATGAAATATAGGCTCGGTGTCGAAAATAGGACGCAGGGTGCTCTTTTCAGACACCTTTTAGAAAAAAAAAAGTGCGTCTAATATGCTATCAAATACGATAATTCCTGTTACTTCCTCCGTTAATTTATTTTTCGTTTATCCGAGTTTGATGTGATTGGTTTTTATTTTTTGTAGAGCTGATATAAAATGCCGGTAATATATTAATACACATTCGATCCGATTCAATTCAAGAATTATGTGATTATATGGGACGACGGAATAGGAAACAGTTGGGGCAGAATCTAACGTGAAATAAATAGTTGGGGTAGGATGTACGAAGAAAACACTGCCCAAGCCATAGCTTTTCATTCACCCCGCCCATTCTTAAATATAGTTTGGCTTCATTAGATGCTGATGTTATTTTTACATTCATTAGTTATAATATTATTCTCTTGTATTAGTTATGCTTTGTTTATTAATATTCATTATTCATAATTATTCGTATTTGCCTTAAGCTTCAAAGGACGAGATGAATGGCTCTTCGTGATGTGCATGATTTTATTAAGATTCTTACATAATACGAAATATCTTCAACTGGAAATTGAAACCTCTTATTTTTCACTGATTCTCATTCCCTCTTTGAATTATTATTTTATGTTTAATGTTTAAATTCGTTCACATCGTCTTTTTTTCCACTTTACAATGTTTTGTTGCTTGTTTTTAATAATTTTTCTTCTTCGTCTTATTAAAATTTTGTTTCCTTGTGATGTTGCTGCTGTTCTTGTTCCAGTTGATAATTGTTCTTTTGCTTTTTAGTATTATTTTAATTGCATTAGCATTATAATAAATCAAAATAAACATGTCAGTGTTCTGTGAGGAGACACTGTTCTCTAATGTCTGTGAAAAACAGATTAAGTTGCTAGAATAAAACAGAACAGAAAATAAAGATGGATTGAAATGAAAAGACTATTAATTAGAACCATTGCTTTCATTCCGTCTAAACTTTTACGATGTTTCCATGGATTCTGCTTTCTAGAGATTTAATAATCATAATGTTTTGTTGTTTTTTTTCTTTATTCAGCTAGTGTACAAAACAATATGGAGATAGTTTTGAGTGGGCATTGTGCTTTGAGGTGATTAATTGAATCTCACGGTTCGTACATCTTGATGTTGTGTCACGTGATATTGATATTTTTAGATCCACTTTATGAGTTAGGTATAAGTTGTGTGTTACATAGAAAGTTTTGAACCGGACGTTTCATCACTAATTTAAATGGGACCTATTTTAAATTAACACCCCGCCCATTTCTTGGTAGGTAAGACACACATGACACAATAAGGACTTTAGAGAAGATTCAACTACGTTTGATAATCTTTTTTCATTGCCATATTTCCAATAGTTCATTTCAAAAAACATTGTATATTCTAGCAAATTATAGTAGTGCTGTTATTTTAGTAAAGTATTAGTTTAAAGCATATTTATCGAGAGTAGAAACCATGAAGTTGCCATGTAGCCGAAGACCATTGTTAAAAGAATAGGATTTAGGATCAAAGGAATCCCAGCTGTAGCCATCACAAGGTTTCTTCATTTTTTTTCTTTGTATATCAAGCACTATATAATCTATTATAAAATGTTTTATTTTATAAGGCAGCACAATGTGGGCTTTATATCTGGAAGGTTCTGCAACTACACAAAATCTTCCTCGTTGTCTCGTAGGAAGATGTAGTGTTCTTTGCAGGAAGCATCATAAACAAAATATCGTTAGAGTATGAAGTAAAACCCCGGACAGTTAAATACACGGTACAACATTTCTATGGAAGCTCAGACAATATTTTAGAAGTGAAATGCGGTGAGCTAGCAGAATCGTTAGTACGCCATGCGAAAAGTTTTAGCGGTATTTCGCCTATCTTTATGTTCTGAGTTCAAATTCCACCGAGGCCGCCTTTGCATTTCATCCTTTCAGGATCGATAAATTAAGTACCAGTTGCGTAC
>NC_068988.1:16831415-16844820 GCF_001194135.2 Octopus bimaculoides | reverse complement strand
TATATATATATATATATATATATATATATATATACACGTCTATATAGGCACTGACATAGCCTTGTGGTAGGAACATGGCTCTGTGTTCAGTCCTACTATGTGGCATCTTGGGCAAGCGTGGTATGTCATGGCCTTACACCGACTGAAGCCTTGTGCGTCGATTTCAAATGCGGAAACTGAAAGAAGACCGTAATATATATACACTTACATGTCTACGTATAAGTCATTTTGTATTGTTGAATGTTTTACCTCCCCGCAAATTAGCGGTTCGGCAATGGAGACTGTAGAATATGGTTTTAAAAAATAATTACTGGAGTGAATTCGTTTATGTAAAACTTTCGCGGTGTTGTATAATTATGGCAGTCCACTGAGTGAAACAGATGAAAGATATACTCATTCAGATAGTGATCCGGCTTTTTCAAATGGTAAGTGTAGAATTTGATTATCGCTTAGTTGATGCCTTTTGTCATTTAAAATATAAAATGTAAATTATGACATTTGAAGTGTCATTTTGTTTTCAAATACTGACTGAAATAAACTTTTACAAAGGTACATAAGAAAAGTATTCCAGCTTAACATTTTTTATCCCTATTCACTTATGTATAAGACTAATGTGTGATTGCGCAAGCATTTCTTCACATATGCGTACATTATTTCAGTTTTCTGCTTTGAAAATGAATTTCCATAGAAACATATCCATGTGTTTATGGGCTAAATTATGCACAATACCAACAAATTTAGTGCTGTTAGAATTAGTATATTTAACCAGGCACACCTATTGCATTTGATAAATATTAATCGCTATGAAGCACCAATGAAAAGAAAAATAGAATATAGCTGTTAATTTGTTATCGGATTTCATATCAAATTGAATGGCCATTTGTGAAATAAAGCGATAGTATGACGCGATATTTTGCTCATATTATATGCTAATAATCTGTAATCCATTTTTACGTACGCACAAGGGCGGAAATATTGTGGGACGTTTATGTTAATTCCATCGACCTTAGTGATCACATAGTCCTTATCTCATCGACCATGAAAAGATGAAAGGCCAGGTCGACCTCGAAATTTCGTAAAGGTGTACGAAATATCATTAAGCATTTTGTCCAACGTGCTAACAATTCTGTCAAATCGCCACCCTAATTACAGTCAAATAATATAATCTCCATTCATATTTAGAGCATGCACGAAAATGGCTAACTATATAGGGGAGTATAATCAGAATATGTGTATAAATTCCTTTCACAAACATGTATATTTTATTTTTCAAGAAAAATAGTATCACGGTTTCTACGACGAGCATAATGCAGTTCGATCAATTGAAAGTTCAATTCCTTACCTTAACTTAGAGTGTAGGTGACTGAGTATTCCACTGATAGATATACGCTCAACTTAATTCTTATGTTGAACCAGAGAGAGGTAATGTGTGATACAATTAGACTTTAAAAGACAGACTCTGTCCATTCGACGTGTATTATACAGATCTTGTCTACCCGGCTTCACTCCCACGATATAGACCGGCCTTAGGTGTGCTAATGCATTCTAATAACATCCTAACCCGATCATGTTGACATTAACAGCCAATATTATACAATATAAGAGAGCGGAGTATGAAAGTTCAACATCGTCGACGGTCATCGTATCTTAGGTGAATATTTCTAAATGCAAACAAAGAAAAACTAAGGTGTGCGGTTACATTCAATCGATTAGCTGAAATGGTAAAACAGTTTTTCCTATTACGCATCCGCAGAATTGCTTTGATTAGCAAATAACTCGATATTATCACCAAACACTTTAAGCCTGTTTACATATAAATAATAAATTGTAGTCGCGGAACACGTAAAATATAGTAAGCACATTTTCATCGTCCTAGTGAGTGAAAGCTCACGATTAGATGACATTTATGTGTTACAAGATACTATGAAAAATCCCTGATCATCGAAATGCTTCGCGTCATACGTCCGCTCGATCACTTTTGATCTAACCTTAAAATAACTTTTGCAAAAAATAAAGAAGTGTCCAACTCAGTAGCATAGCTGTATCAGATGCACTGCTCAGTAGTCTATAAATGTGCCCCGAACTACAAAAAAGATCCTAAATAAAGACCAATACCACTCACAAAGTAACACTCTCTATATGAAAAGCAGTGCTATCTAGTCTTTTAGATACGTTGTGACTGTGTTATACTGCGATTTTCCAGAAGAATATAGTTATTATCACCATCGTGATACTAGTGATGATTGTACAAAACAGTCGCACATTTGATATTACATGAAAAAAGCGAACAAGAGAAATAATATTCTTAAGGTTATAAACCTGGAAAAGATCAGAAGTTATTACGCTTGGGAAAGTTCAGGGCAATTTATTATATCTGGTAACGTAGAGAACGAGAAAATTGTTACTTAAAATATTACAGCTAAGGATAAATTTCATATAAAATATTTACATTTAGAAAATGTTTACTTTTATTAAAACTAAAAATTTCATTACAAGTTATTACTTCTAATTGTCATTACTTGATACTTCTATTAACATTTTTTTTAAATCTCAAAATATTTTTGTACTTTAAAAAATTCAATTTTTAAATTATTAATTTTTCATTAGAAATTTGAAAATAGGTTATAAAAAATAATAGTAGTACATGATTAGTTAGTACAATAAATAGAAAAATACAAAAATTAGTTATATATTACAGTAAAATCTACTTATAACAACAAATTCACAGTAACATGTGCTTGAGTTATTGCCTAAGTCATTGCCAAGTCTTCACATTTCTAGTCTTCGCCCAATGCCTATTTTTACATAATGAATTTGCCTACCATATATACTTTTCTACTTTGCATAAAACTTTAGCTATATTGGTACTTCTGGCTCTAATTTTTTTAAGCATTCTAGTGTGTTAATAGTTTAAAGAAATGATGGTACCTTTTTTAATGATAATGTTACATTTTAAATTAATATCAGATGATTTTTAATATTCAAATTTTATCCTTAGTTGCAATATCTTAAGTAGAAATGTTCTTGTTTTGTATTTTACCAGATGTAATAACTTGTCCTGAACTTTTCCAAGTGTAATAACTTGTCCTGTAATCTTCCAGGTTTATAATCTCAATATTATTTCTCTTGCTCGCATTTTTCAATGTAATCGATGTTTGTTCTGCTAATTAATAGTGTGTCAAATGTGTCAATTAGCGGTGTCTTTGATAATATATGACGTTGAAATATATTAAAAGTCCCCTATAGAACTATATCTATGAAAAGTATAGAACTATATCATCACCATCAAATTTCAGAAACAAGCACTCATTAATTTGTTTTTTCTTATAAAACTTCACTGCATGAAATTGATACAATGAAATGAGTTCTATCATTAAAGCTTAATTAAAGTATAGTTTGTTTTCAAAATAAAAAGTCAATTATACTTAAATCCAATTTTTTTTGCTTTACTTATATTTTTTTCATGTTATTTTGCCTCACAATTTTATGATAAAAACTTATGTTGCATGGGACCAAAAGTATGAAATTCTGCATGCTATCTTCTATCATGGAAGACAAGATGAATATATTTTGCTTTTAAAATAAAAAAGTTATTTTGGATCTAAACTTGATTGGAGGCGTTACTTACTCTCCTATAACGTTGCTACAAATTTTAGTGTAAACTTTTATCTACTGGACCATATCTCAATTTTTTTATGCCAACATGTAGCTAAGGAACAGTCCTCTTCAAAAATGTTTAGTCTTCAATTTGGTTAAGAACTGAATGAGCGACAAGTTCTGAAAGGTGCTGCATGTGAGTAAATTGCGGCCTTAAGAATACTATTCCACTACTACCGTAGTTGAATGATAACGAAGCAAATAAGTTCATATGATATAATGCATTTAAGTATTTAACAAACTGATATATCAGAAGCCAACATGAATACAATGGTATGATAGACATTTGATTTCTGAACAGACAAAATTATAAAATCACCAACAGGTAATAGTCAAAGTAAGCATAAACTTTTGATCAATGAAACGATAGTTTAGAGTAGGTAGGAAGAATTTATCTAAGACTATATTATACAAAGTGTCTGACAAAAAAAAAACTGATATTCTGCAGTGAACACTTTGAACGTGTGAGAATGTTTTTATTTTGTAATTCCGTCTCGACAGAAATTTACTATCCATTACATTTTTCAATTTCCATTACCTCCGAGACAAATAGGAAGAAAGGATTAATATATTCTCCAGTCGGAAACCAGTCTCTGAATCGACTATGCAAAGGGCACAAGGTTATAAGAGGTAGTATGAATCTGGATGATGGAGATGAAGTCTATCAAAGAAATAATTCACTGCGCGTTTTGAACTCAGAACGCAAAGACCTGGAACGCACAAACACCAATGGATATTATTCCGTGTATACCAGTAAAACGAAAAGTATTGAATGAGCTAAAATATTTGAAGTTGACAATATTTGCAGCATTTCAATATTTCTACATATTAAGGCGGCGTTCTGGCAGAAATGTTAATGCGTCGTCAGTGGTATTTCGTCTGCCGTTATGTTCTGAGTTCAAATTCCGCCGAGGTCGACTTTGACTTTCATCGTTTCGGGGTCGAAAAATTAAGTACTAGTTGCGAACTGGGGTCGATCTAATCGACTGGCCCCTCCTCCAAAATTTCGGGCCTTGTGCCTACAGCATAAAAGTGATATTAGCACGCCAGGCGAAATGCTTAGCGGTATTTTGTCTGCCTTTACGTTCTGAGTTCAAATTCTGCCGAGGTCGACTTCACCTTTCATCCTTTCGGGGTCGATCAATTAAGTACCAGTTGCGTAGTGGGGTCGATCTAATCGACTGGCCTCCTCCCCCAAAATTTCGGGCCTTGTGCCTAGAGTAGAACAGAATATTTCTACACATAACCAGGGGGGTTCTGTAATACGATTTTGTTTTGTTGCTTTGATTTCTACAGGAAAGAAAATTAAACAATAGCTCGTTATAAAAGAGAAAGCAAAAAAAAAAAAGATTAGAAAACGATGCAGATATTGGGAAAAAATGACACTACGACATACAAAGGGATTTTTTAATGAGCAACACAGGGCAGTGTCTCGTGGCTATTATTAACGCGGAAGGTTACGTTGCAAATTCATGCTCAACTTGCTATAAATCGGTTATCGTGGAATATTATGACACAACAGGAAATTAATAAATCATTTCGACAGAGGCGGTATTAGTGAGAAGCACTAAAGATTTATAGGTAAACTAATACACAAAACAGACATAAATTTCCAAAAGAATAGCAAAAATAAAGAATAAAGACATAGGTTATTTTCTTCTGACTAATATGAATCTTTTGAATATTAATTCAAAAATTTCCGTTGTCAGAAACAAATGTTGGAGCTTGACAACGTACACACACACATGTGAGTGTTAGAAATTTTGTGTAGTTATGTCTACTTTCTCTTCGGTGTAGTTTCTTCTCTGTAAGTATCATCTGCCTCTTCGTTGCTTCTAGGGTCCTGAATCTCGGTGTGCTATTTCTCTTTCTTCTCTCTGATCTTCAATGATAGTTTCACTAATTCGATCGCTTCTCACGTCCTTCTTTGTCTATCGCTATATATTTCTCCACGTTTATCTTCACTTCTTCACCATTTTCCGTTATGACATTTATTTATTTCCTTGGCTCTTTTTTTTTTATCATTCTGTCTAGACACCAAAATGTTTCAGGAAAAAATTTGATTTATGTGAAGACGCTTCGGTTTGTGCATTTAACAGCTACTTCTTTACCATAACAGCCGAACAGAATTTCTTTACGCGGGAAGGTAAATTTAGTAGATGCGGGTTCACATAATATTCATGATCAGTTTATACACACCTTCGTTCCTATGAATTGCCTACAGATTGTGTTTACATGAATAGAGCCAGAGAAAACGAGAACTTGTCAAATGCATACATTTTCATCTGTTTTATGAATAACATTCAGGTAAGAGAAACTGGATTCAAATTTTGGTACAAGGCCAGCATATTCAAGAGTAGGGGTAAGTCTATTATATCAACATCAGTGCGTAACTAGTACTTATTTTACCGACTTCGAAAAGATCAAAGGAAAAGCGGACCTTGGTGGAATTTGAACTCAAAACGTAAGGGCAGATGAAATGCCACTAAGCTTTTTACCCATAGTATGAAAGCGAAACAAATTGATTTCGTCATACTTGTGGCATGCCAACAAAGAAAATCAAGGACACCACAAATCCACGCAGAACTTAATACGAATTAAACATAACTTTACAATAAAGTTTTCTTTCACTGTAATTTATCACACCCGGAGGAAAATAAAACACTTTGAATGTGAAAAACGTACTACAATTGTTTCAGATACAATTTCAGGCATTTCTCGTTGTTTGAAGTCCTGTATGTGTATATGCATGTGTATATACATATATATATGTAAGTATGTATATGTATTTATGCATATGTATATTATATACATATACACACGCTCAACTCTCATGGAGACGCGCACATATATATTATCTACGTACAGAAAGAGGGAGAAATGATGAGAGACAAGGAGAACAGATAGATAGATAGATGTGTGGTGAAATTTTAAATTTGAATAGGTGACCATGTTTCTAAAATCGGTTTGGCCTCTGGACCAGCTAGTAGAACCAATTAATTTCCATATATTAATGTCATAAAAACCATAAAGGTATGATTTTAAGTACTTAAGCCATTGAAGCTTTGAAATATAAAATAAATTTAATATATGACACGTAAATTTGATGACTTTACTGTAGATATGAGCAATAGAAATAAATATTTCCATTAAAGTATAGATACATTTCAGATATTATGTATCCAATAGTATGCGATATAGAAAATAATTAGTATAAAAGTATATTTTAAAAATATATGCTAACGGTAGAGGTATTTACAGTTATTTATATTAAAATTGTTTTACATAAAATTATTCAACAAAATATTATATTGAGAAAATGTATTGTACGAATAGTTGTTTCCATGTTAAATAAAATATTTTTCGGTGAAAATTCCTTCGCTAAAACATATCACTCTCTATCATTTTATTCGATGATGCATCATTTTATAAATGTTTTGCCGGTCGGCAAATGTGTTACGATTTCATTCGATAGAAAGTTATTGCATAGATTAATTCCCTCCTATAAGCTATTCGCTGGAAAAGTTTTTCGATAGTGATGCTATATGTACAAATATACTTTTATATAGATACATATAAATACGTGGATATAATTTGTGCAATTGCTTTTACTCACAATCATCAATCTCCTGAAGATCAGCAAACCTTAAGTAAAAGTACTCCATATCATATTTACAAGATATTTTAGAACAGACACTTTTGGAAACTTCAGCACTCTAATCTGTAACGCAGAGACCGATAAATTGAAAAAAAAAAGAAAATTATAGAAGGTTTCATTATTTATTCTCAGCGTAAAATTTCAATTTGATGATTGCTAAAGGAAAAGAGCTTTTTGGTTCTCAGTCTTAACTATTTGAATGTGAAACAGTTACAACAATGCCCAATATTATCCTGATTAATTATAAATCAGGAGCGTTTTCAAAATCAATGGAATAATATGCTGAAAAAGTCTTAGGTTCTAGCGTTTAATGTTTATAATTCTAACGTAAGACACATTAAATGTACTTCTATTCTTCCATGTACTTCTGGGTAACCTTTCCCAACTAGTTTTAGCATATGTGTGATTATTCTTTCCCGAGACACTTTATAAAGTGTACAAACATAGATAGTGTTCACGGAATACGAAATAAAGAAAAGAGATAATTATCCCTTTACAATTAAGATTCTTAATGTATAAAGATATCTTAGTGAATCAAGTTATGAGAAATGCAAAAAGTATTTGTAAGATAAATAGAAACACGTTAAGAATCTAAAGCTGAAAATGGTTTGGACAAGTGCAACAAACGCTTTCCAATATTTTGTATTTTGCTTCAACGGAAAGTTTTTTTCTTTTTGTGTAAATTAGAATTGGGTGTTCCAGAATAGAAACTGGTAAAATCCATCCGCTCATTAAGTTAATTAGAAACGTAAATCAATTAAATTAGCTTAACACCAAATCAATGATTAAAAAACATTTTTGCATTGATTATTTTTGTTTTCCAAAGCAGTTAAATAAACTGTCGTAGTGTTTACTTTTTACCTTGTGAATATTTATTATGATGGTGAATTTACTCTTACTCATAGAATAGAAACTTTATAACTGCCTGCGCCACTGGTTAAGAGATTTCACTACACAAACTAAAATATCATTTATCAACAACCTAGACTTTAGAAGTATGGCTAAAATAGAATCAAAATCTTATATCTAGAGTCTTCCAGACAGCATGAGTCGTATTGGCAAGGAAAAAATATTTTTAACAGGAGGTTCAAACCAGAGGTGACTTACAAAACACTTTAAGATTACAACTATTATTTGCCTGCTTGAAAATCCTAAAGAAAATGTCATTCCTAAAAAATGAATTTTCAGAATTATAGAAAACGAAAATAGTGTTCAACGAAGGTTCTCGTGAATGGTATCTCAAAGCAAATCAAACACGCTAAACAAACTTGAGATAATATAAAATATATTTGAATGAGTGTGTAATTAGCTGAATATTTTATTTATATTGTAAAAACGTTAAATACATATGTCCCTTCAGCAGTACAAATGCTAGATAAGGAGTGTCGATTGATATATACGACAAATGTTGGCATGTTACGATAGCTTTAGTTATCAAGAAACCACAAAGGAGATATACTCTATAAAATTTTTGACATGAAATAAAGTAAAAATGTATTCAGAAGTTGATTTATATGTGTCTATGATGCTTATCTGAATTGGAAATTTTCACTTTGCATATAGATTTCTTTTCATAGGTTGTCAGTAATTCATCATCCGTCAACCGTCTTTTATCCATCACACCCAGACACCGCATTACACTTACTCTTCTGGGCATTAAAATCCGACCACCTGGAATTCCCACACTTACTATACTTTTTTTCCAGCTGCCTTAAATTTATAAGGAGAACAAGAGAAATTTTAATCACATCAATCTTTTGGAGAACTTTGCGAAAACAAAGATCAAATGTTTTTCTCTTGATCAACAAGAAAAAAAGAAGATACATCTATTTTAACATAAGTAAAGTTGAATGATAATAATAATATTCTTTACACATAACATGCATACCTATACATGTATGTATGTATGTATGTACTGTGAACTCTGCACGGAAAATATAGGCATAAGAGGGAAAAGAATTTCTCCAACATTATAATGTTGACACAATGTCTATGTGTGTAATGTTGCGTATATAATTCATAGCTCTGAATATATAAAGCGAATCTAGAAAAAATAGTAAAATAAAATATTCACTCCTGATTTTGTGAGTGAATATGAGTTGATGGAGACATGTCTGTTTATTTTCAACAACATAAATAGGTTAAATATTTATATCGCTACCTTAATGGTTATATTATTAATAACGGAAAAGATAAAACAGTCCCATTTCATATTTATCTTTCCTTCTTTTCTACATTTTCATAATTCGTACATATATGCAAACATACTTTTATAATCATTGGGTTCTCAGACACATTTACCTATGTTGCAATGTGTGTAAGTAATCAAAAGTCGTATGCAATCAAATATTTGAGTCTGATAAATTTGGTATGAGATACTTCTAAACTTAATAGAGTTATGCAAATTGTTTATGTAAATATCCGCTCATATTATTGGCAAAGTTAAATATTTCACAGATATATGAATACATGTCTTTGTTTATGAATGTACATTTCAGCAGAATCCCTGTAAAATTCCTTCTATTTCTTTCTCACACTTCCTTCATATATGCGTATATTATTGCTCATGCTATGGCGACGCGTTAACAGAATCGTCCGCGGTCGATAAAAAAAGTACTAGTTGAGCACCAGTGTCGATAGAATCGGCTAAATCACCCAAAAAGCGTTGAGGCCTTGCGAATCAAGTGAAAAGGGTTATTACCCTTACTCACTCGTGCACAAGGTAAAAGAAAGAAGGGATCTCCGTCAGCTTCGACGTTTAGTAATAGAAATCCGCGAAAAAATGAATTAACTGCTCAATCAATTTGCACGTGATTTGCTACGTATTTCACAGACAAACATGCATTTAAAGTAGTCCTCTAACAGAATTTTCATAATGTTCAGAAAATACATCAAATGGTCAGTTTCTTATTTTGAACCTCAAGGGTAATTTATGAACGAAGCGTGTTTGGTAAATTTTTCTTAAAAAAGTAATCACAATTGCTGGAATTTTATATATAATTTGTACTGAAATTTATTTCTAAAAAAATAAAAACAAAAAGCATGATTTTAATCTCGTATCACGTATAAATGAGAAAGCTGTTTTTCTAAACAAAAATGCCCTTTGTTTGCAGGTGACTTGCAATTACGCACGAAAATAATTAATTCACAATGCATACATACATACCTACATACAGACTTGCGTATACGAAGCATACGGAATTCTATATATGCTGAAATACATTCGCACGTATATACAAGAATTCATTCTCCTCCAGAATCTTTTGTGCAGGCACGCAAGTATTGCCTCAAATAAACTTATATACGTATGTATGTATATATACACACTATGGTTATGATATAACAAAATAAAAAATCATGTATTACGTTGTAGATTTAGTATTTAACATGAAATATAATTGCAATATGCAGCTTTCCTTTCCTCTCCCCGAACATACTTAGATGTGGTAATAAAACTCACCGGTAAGCGGTATCAGTGTTTGAGTGTTTTTGAAGTGATGCTATCGATAATTTTCTTACGTACATGAAACTGGTTTCTTTATAAGTATGATGGGTAGTTAGTTAAAATCACCAAACGAGTAATTGTTTCAGCATTCATGAATTAACTATGATTTTGTATTTAAGTATCTAACATGTGAGACTAAAAGGAGATTAAGGCTTTCCTTTTGTGTACCATACATAGTCCGTTATAGCTGTCGACTTTATTTCGCTTGTGTCATATTATTTCAGAAAGTATGCTATTATATTTTTTCACGTTATTTTGGGAGTGGATTTTGCATAAATCATCGGATTTTAACTGCCTTTTTTGAGAATTGTTGCTATCTGCTGTGAAATGATGCTTAACAGAAATTCTGTACACATCTTCCCGGGCGGCATTTTCCGGGTAGACATATACGAAATATATTTCCAGTGTTTGATGGTCTTAATAAGAAGTTGGAGCACTTACTAACTCCTATAATGCTCGGAGATATTTATCACGCTACTGCATTGATTAACCTCAACTACTTTGTCGACAGTCATTCGGAATATGTGCGTCATATCGACAAATAGGTATGAATCAGATATAAAAAGTTATTGGAAAATTTTAGTTTACATTATGCTTTCACAATGTTGTACAATGGTAGTAATATACAAGAAAATATGTATGATTGTATGTATGTATGTATGTATGTGTGTGTATGATTGGATATATATATATATATATATATATATATGTATGTATATATGTATACGTAAGTATGCATAAATATATATATATATGTATGTATATATATATATATGTGTGTGTGTGTGTGTGTGTGTGTGTATCTATGTATATATACATATATATATATATATATATATATATAAATTATTTGTCTCCTGTCGATATCTATGTTCATCTGTACAATTGTATAGACGCTTATATATGAAACGAACTTAAATTGTAAGTACATTTGTGTGTCCGATTAGGTTTATGATGGCATACGTGTGCATGTATTCACAATACATCCTAATAACCATGCACAAATTAATTAGTAAACTTGCACACTGTATTGTGGCGCTGATACTATCAAGAAAAATTTCCTAAAATTTCGTATTAATTTATAACGTCATGAACAAAACTATTTTCAGATTATTAGATGCAAACATTTTTGGGTGCAAATAGAGATGAACAATTCCTAAGCTAGCCGGGTACTGCTTGTTGCTTGTAATGCCGGTTGTATTGATTATCTATATGACCTGTCCAATTAGACTCCATCGGTAGATAGCAGGAGATATCTTTTATTTAACATATATGTCTGGAAGAGAAGAGTTTTAATATATATATATATATATATATATATATATATATTCATTTAAAATGCAGAGATGTCTATAATAGGACATCTAACCCACTAGAAAGAGCAGCAAAAGACTACATACCACAAAATTAGGGATAATTTCGAAAGGGAACGAAAAATAAAAACATTTACCAATCTATATTCTGTACCATGGTTTCAAGTCAATTTTAGTAAGATAAAAATTATATATCTTACAAAGGTCGGACTATCATCAGCATAATTTATTAATTTATCAATATATATATATATATATATATATATATATATATAGGCGCAGGAGTAGCTGTGTGGTAAGTAGCTTGCTTACCAACCACATGGTTCCGGGTTCATTCACACTGCGTGGCACCTTGGGCAAGTGTCTTCCACTATAGCCTCGGGCCGACCAAAGCCTTGTGAGTGGATTTGGTAGACAGAAACTGAAAGAAGGCTGTCGTATATATGTATATATATATATATATGTATGTTTGTGTGTCTGTGTTTGTCCCCCCAACATCGCTTGACGACCGATGGTGGTATGTTTACGTCCCCGTAACCTAGCGGTTCGGTAAAAGAGTCCGATAAAATAAGTACTGGGCTTAGAAAGAATAAGTCCTGGGGTCGATTTGCTCGACTAAAGGCGGTGCTTCAGTATGGCCGCAGTCAAATGATTGAAACAAGTAAAAGAGTATATATCTCAATCTATATACATACATGTACAAACATACAAATACATACATATATACTAATGTACATACACAAATGTACACACACACTCACACACACACACACACAGAGTATTTTATATCATCTGGGTAATAACTGTATAATGTGGCACTCAAAGTTGGTATCCCTCTGGGCTAATAAGTTAGCCACGCGTTCTTTGAAGAATAACTCTTACAGACAGAGATAAGAAATCTTTTTCCTTTATATTTTGGTAACATTAATATCTTATAGTGTTAATCTATCTTGATGAAAGGCGAGACATATTTGCGCTACGGGAAAGACCGAATTTGAGGTTAGTTAATATACATTTTATACTTTTGTGATCTTTTATTTCCATTTATTAATTTTGGTCTATTTTATAATTTACATTTTTGATTTTTATTTCTATGAATTTATCTGGTATGTTTTAAGAATTCTGTGAATTTCAATGTACGTGCTGCACTTAATCAAAGAAATGCTAAAAGCAGAATTTGGGTATGAAACTATGGAAAAATATAGGTAATCCGCCAGTGCTCTCAATGTCACTTGCCTGATATATACATACATATATATATATATATATATA
>NC_068988.1:16827537-16831100 GCF_001194135.2 Octopus bimaculoides | reverse complement strand
TATATATATATATATATATATATATATATATATATATATATCTGTTTGTGTAAATAGATTGTTATTTACGTGATTGTTTGTGGATGTGAACCATCTTTTAGATTTCCGTATTCAATAATATATATATGCACGTGTGTATGAATACGTCTTGTCATTTACCTATGCGTTTATGGTTGTATAAATATATGCCTGTTTTTGCATGTGTCTGTCCCTTAGCTTGCGGAGAGTGAATAACAAAAATATTCATAAGGAAACTTAGAAATGTATTGCCAAAACGATTTAGTCGTCTTAGAAATCCGCTTAAAAGGCATTTAAATATCATTTAAGTTTCATTAATATTTCAAGATGAAGTGTTTTCCACATTTTTTTTACCAAACTACCTGGGAAATCAATTTTTGAAGAGATTTGGCAAAAATTCATTTGGTGAAAATCAGTTGGTCTCTGCCTTAGTAGAACATTTTTAGCCAAGAAGCCGCAGTGGTAGGTTCAAGCATAAAACTCGTGCACAAGTAATATCTGTCTGTGTATTTTTATGCATGTATGTGTCTGCTGTTGATGTGTATGTTGAGATATGAAGGGAAAAAGGCGGCGAAATGGCAGAAACGTCAGCACGCCGGGCGAAATGCCAAGCAGTATTTCGTCTGTCTTTACGTTCTGAGTTCAAATTCCGCCGAGCTCGACTTCGCCTTTCATATCCTTTCTGGGTAGATAAATTAATTACCAGTTGTGTACTGGAGTCTATCTAATCGACTGGCCCCCCGCCACACGCATACCCAAGTCATCAACGTATTCTATATGAGTACCGAATTGAAAGATTAACAAACTGTTTAATTTAGCTTCCCGAAATATCTTTAGATCCTCTTTTGTTCTTCAAAGACACAGTAAGTAGAAATATCAAATAGAACTAAGTTATAAACTTCTTATGATATTCAATTAGAAGAAAGAGTAATCATCACAATTATGTTACGGCACTGGTTACATTCCCTGGCTTAATTGAACATTACCTGGTTAATCAATGTAATTATTTCACATTTAATTGCTTTTGACTATATATTTTAAGCAATTTTGCTTTGAATCAATTTCTGTTCATCTCACCATACGTAAATACGATCTTCAACTGATTCCTGGACGCTAAGTAGGACAATAGTTATACACATAACTCTTCCAAACATCTAAAGTTAAATGAAATAATAAGACGCCTACGAATTAGTTATCAAGTACTGCTGACTTGTGATGGTATTGTAAATTTTACATGGGTCTCTTCAAGTGTGTATGTATATGTGTTTGTGTGCATGCGTCTTAAACGTTTCTTTTGATTTCAATCGAGGGTTGTTTATCATATAAACTTATACTAAATTTACACTAAGTAGAAATTAGTGAAACATGAAAGATTTATGTTATGTTATACATTGATAAAACTTCAGTTACTAAACTGTGTAACAAATAAACAATATTAAAAAATCCATACGAAAGTTACGTTCGCGCATCGTAATAGTATCATTGCTTGTGAAATCAGTGTTTGAGTGCTGCATAGACTATATATAGAATATGAAAGAAAACATGAGAGATTATTCATAAAATATTTAGTTAAATCATCTTATATAAGTTTCTGTAAAATTAGGTTGCTATTGGTTAATAATAATGATTAATTTCCTTAGTTTAATGAAACTTACCTATGATAGGATAAATGAATATCTTGGAAAACAGACTCTGCTAACGTTTTGATTCCTACAACTTCACACATATACAGACACACAAATACATACAGCATGTACATATACATACGCGCGCGCGCACATATACGCACACACAGACACACAATCACACACACAATCACACACACACACACACACACACACACACACGCACTTATATATGTGGACATGCATGTAGCGAGCCAGGCCGAGAGACAGACAGACAGACAAGCAGGGAGGCAGGCAGAAAGACAAACAGACAGATAGATAGATAGATAGATAGATAGATAGATAGATAGATAGATAGATACATGTACAAATCTTAAGTTGTTTGTGATTGTTTTTTCCAATTTCTTCTCGATACAAAAAAGCTGGTTTCTAACGTACAAATAAGACACTATAGAAGTTAAACAGCATCACGACGGGTATTTTTGTATGATGTATATATATATATATATATATATATATATACACATGCAGTTTATATGGATGCATTCAGATTTGTTAGTATGTTCATATGCATGTATACATAAGCAAAGACATGAATGTATATATGAATCTTATCATATGCAAAGTATATTTTGCTTAGTTTACACTCCATTTACAGATGCAGGCTCTTGATTAGGTTTTTCACCTCAGATACTCAGGCCCATATTTGAGTTAATTAGTCACAGAGCCAAATATATAAAATATTATTTGTCAAAATCTAAAATTACACTCCGACTGGATTAACTGCGGCTTCTCAACTGTTTAGCATAGCTGTTCAGCATAGCTGTTCAGCATAGCCGTTTGCATTTTCTTTAATATTTTATATGTATGTACATATGTATGTTCTTCTATTTCTCTTTTCAATTTAAGTGTAAAGTTTAACCGGTCATCGTCTCGGTAGCAATGTTGTGAAGGCAAGTATCTTCTTTTAATCATCATCATTTAAATCTCAAGAAGTTCTTGCTGATGTTTATTAGTCCCGGATATTATGATCATTTGTAGTATAAGAATGAAGGATTTGCATATTTTCCCCAAAATCTAAAGTTCAGCAGTGATCTTTTCCAGACGGCTTGGTATGTATCCTGTTGCTCTAAAAGTATGTATGAAGCTCAAAGTGTATCTTGGGTACAGGGTTTGCAAACTCCTTATCAGTGGTGTAGAGATATCTTCTTTATGCTGTGTGCATTTATTTATGCATGTATACATAAAATTTCAAAATATCTTTGTAGAAAGAAATAGTGATATACCCCGGAACCAAATAATCAATGTGCAGAAAATTTGTTCAAATTATGTAAAGAAGAAATATAGAAAATGTGCTAATGAAAGTCTACATGTTAGACCAAAGCTGCATTATATTATTTGCTTTAAAAATAATTTATATTATCTACATTATAAGAAATGACAATAAAAGTTATATATGTATTTAAAAAAAAAAACTAATAATTCTTCGAGGCAAAACGTTCCAGAGACGTAAATTAAATTAGTTTCCGATACGAAACACAAATACAATACGAGAAACCAATTTGAAGACTTCGTACTTACAAAATTCAAAGACAAATCAATAGCGGTGCTCAAAGGGTAAAATGTGATAAATGAAGAATGGTACATCAGAATACGTCATCCATCAAAGAATTATCATATATAGACACCTACATATGCTACGCGCATCACATACAGATATACATATGCGCAGTCAAAAATGTATATAAAATATGTGTGTGGGTGTGTGTGTTTGGTTGGTTTTACGGCATAATAGGAAATAATTTTGCATTAAACTGAAGGATTACTTCATAAATTTGATAGACTTCGAAGAGTCGTCCAGTGATAATGTGTTAGCTGACCGAAACTTCCAAACACTCAATACTATATATATATATATAT
>NC_068988.1:16821892-16827409 GCF_001194135.2 Octopus bimaculoides | reverse complement strand
CAGGATAGCCAGGAAGGAGGGGCGATAATAAAGTAGTGGTGATCCCAAAACGAAGGTGAACGTGCGTGTGGAAGAGGGCTGGTGCCCTTCATGTGTGCGTGGTGGTGTGATGTGACGTGCTGTTGTGTGGTTTGGTAGTTTGTGGTGCAGTGGTGTGTGGTTGTGTTGGGATGTGAGGGAGTGAGAGTGGGAAAGGCAAAGGTTGGGTGTGGGTTAGGCTGAGGGTGTGTAGGGATGGAGGCATGTGTTAGTGTGTGTAAATTTGGGGTGGAGTGGGGTGGATGGTGTGGATAGGGAAGGTGGGGTTGGATTGTGTAGGGGTGGTGTTACGAGGGAGGGGTGACGGTGAAGAGAGAGGGGAAGGGGTAAGCTGGGTACGAGTGAATAGAAGAGAGAAGAGAAGACGTAGGAGTCGGAGCAAGAGAGTACATTAGAATACGTCACCCATCAAAGAATAATCATATATATAGACACCTACACATACTATGGCATCACATACAGATACACAAATGTGTGTGAGAGGAAGAGAAGAGAGGGGAGGAGGGTTAGATGAAGAGGAGAGGAGAGTTGAGTCAATGTGCGCAAAACAGCGGAGAGAGAAGATTAATCCCTGTTCACGGAGAGGACGGCAGCCGTCTATTTATTCAAATGTATTGAATGAATCAGATTATTAAGTAGAAAAGTTGATAATTTCATAAACAAGGGTGTGGAAGCGTATAATCATATAGAAACAAGTCAGTAATTGAGCAAATGAGCAAATGGGTAAATGAGCAGATTATCACTAAAACCGAGCTAGCACTCGCATACCCATTCAGTTTTAGTGACAATCTTCTCATTTGCTCATTTGCTCAATAGCTAGCACTTAGGTATGAATAATTGGGTACACTACTAGCAATATATTGGATAGATACTATCCCATAGCTGGTTTCTCAAACTCTTACTCACACAGAAACACACACACAAATATATATATATATATATATGCATATATATACGTGTATATATGTATATATATATATATATATTTATATATATATATATATATTTATATATATATATATACCTAATATATAAAGATATGCGTATATCCATACATATACGTAGATACCTACATATATATATATATATATATATATATATATACATATTTGCATAAGCATATCTATATACATATAGATAGATAGATCAGTTTCAAATAATGTGCGTTTCCTTTATATACCAATTTGTTGCGGAATGTCATGTGTGTGTGTGTGTGAATGTGTGCGTGTGTATATATATATATATATAGATATATATATGTATATATACACACACATATATGTCTGTGTGTTGTGTGGGTGGGTGGGTGTGTAAGTATGTATGTATAATTGTATGTATGTACATGCGACTGTAAATTATTACTCTGGTATGTTTGCAAACATGTGTAGGTTTTCATGATTTTATGACTGCTATAATAATTCCAGTTTTATAGTTGGGGAGGTCATCTCTTCTACAGCACATTAGGGGCAACTTTGTATATTGATTACTGTAATGATTTTTTTTTTTGTTAGGAACTTTTTGAATGCAAATATTATGGAATGATCAATATGCTCTTTTCTTTCTTCATTGTTATTTCATTATTATTATTATTGTTTGCTTTTGTCGTCGTCATTGTTGTTGCTATCATTATCACTACTGCTACTAATACTGATAATTTGTTTTGTGACATTTGTAGTTTTCCTGTCGTGAGACCTCTTCCATATTAGCATGAGACCTCTTCCATGTTAGCATGTGACCACTTCCAGCGCTACTGTTTAGTGTCCATACCAGAAATTAATATAGATCAAAATGAATGAGAAAATTAGAAATAAAAAAATAAGAAAATGAAAAATACATCCATGATAAAAATAGTTCAAGCTAACAAAGAACTAAAGAAGGAATTATCTCTCACAACTAATTTCCCTTTATGATAATGTTCATGTTATAGACCGAAATCCGAATGGCTTCTAATTGTAGGTACAAGGACACCAAATTGGAGAGGACAGTCGATAACATCGTCACAGTAGTTAATTGGCATTTTAATTTTTTTCGACCACGGAAGCATATAAAGCAAAGCTAACCTCGGTGAGATTTGAACACTAACCGAAAGATCTGCAACAAATTAAACAAATTATATATTTCGAGGAACTGACAATTATGTAGCTCATTACATTGATAACATGGGAATTTAAATAGAAGTATTTATTTCTTTATTGCCCACATGGGGCCAAACATAGTAGGGGACAAACAAGGACAGACAAGGGGATGAAGTCGATTACATCAAATCCAGTGGGTAACTGGTACATATTTAATCGACTCCGAAAGATGATAGGCATATTCGACCTCGGTGGATTTTATCTACATAGAAATATTGAAACAGTAATTATAATGTAAAAAAAAAAAAGACGTGTAAAACTTAGGCTGTAAAACTGTATTGCATGAATATTTCTGTAACGATGTTACATATCTTCAAACATCTGATATATCTAAAAAAAAAAAATAGTTTCAAATATGACATTCTTCAGCAAAGCATAAATTGCTATATATAAAAACTGTTTTTCATAGTTAGATGTAATGAAATTTTGAGCTCTTATATATGATTTCCGCACTATAAGGATTAAATTTAATTAGCGAGACACGTGGAAATTCAACAAAACGAAAATGATTAAAAGAATCTATTTAAGAAAGAAAGGATGGTTTGCATTTTTATTTTTATTTCCATAAAGCATTTCACCTCCGGTCACTATAACGTATTAATTCATTTTCAAATTTCCCTCCGCTAACCAGTTTATATTTCTCTTTCTTTACCTCTCACTTCCACCAACCACATGAGTGACAGCATAATTCAAAAGCTGGCTATCTGCTCGCTAACTCACTCTCACATTCCAACATCTTTCTCTCACTCACCCTCACCCTCCTCTCTAACAAACTAAAACGTAAAGTGTGAAAGAACAAGCAGAAGAATATTGTAGATACGGTTCAATATAAAAGAAAAATCATTACTAAAAGCACCACCACCACCACCACCACCACCATCATCATCTTCATCATTATAGTTTTTAGTCCAGCTGTTCGTTTATATCTACTTTTTCTTGCTGTCGATGTATCTCGTCTGACAATACAAACGCTATCCCCCTCTCTCCCTATGTCTCTCTCTCAATGTAACTAACTCCCCTATCCATCTCTCTTTCTCTGCCTCTCTTTAACCTCACCATCCAGAACATCATCCTCTGCTAAATATTGTACCCTTTACCTTTCCATCACCACACTACAGCACGTCTTTAACACTTCTCTCTCCCTTCTTTTCTCTCTCACTCTTTTCCATTAGCATCTTTTTCTCTTGCTCCATATACACACGTGCACGTCACCTTGTTATACATATTTCTCTACTTCTTTCCTCACTTCTTCTCTACTCACATTTCTCCCTCTCCCTCTTACACACACACACACTTTTGCTCCACTTCTCACTCACTCCAACTCCACCTTTTTAACTAACTAAACGTATAACGGATGAACGAACAAGCAAATTATTATATAGAATGGAATATCCTGTAATGTTTTACTGTTCATACAGTTTAGCATTTTAGATAACATTCTACTGTACTATTGCAAGCGAGAAAATTCGCTTTTGTGTCGCTAAAACTGTACGTATATTCTATAAGATGAAATATTATTTTCTATATTGACTTATTTCTAATATTACACGGACATAAGGCGGCGAGCTGGCGGAATCGTTAGCACACCGGGTTAAAAATTTGGCGACATTTCGTCTCTCGTCATGTTCTTAGTTCAAAGTCCGCCGAGGTCGGATTCTCCTTTCATTCTTTCGAGGTCGATAAAATAAGTATCAGTTGAACACTTGGATCTATGTAATCGACTGACACCCTCTTCCTAACTTTCTGCCCCTTTTGCCAAAATTAGAAATAAATAATCCTTGTGCATAAGGCGGTGAGCAGGCAAAATCGTTAGATTGCTAAGCAAAATGCTCAGCAGCGCGATCGAATTCATTGTTTCGAAGTGATAAAATAAGTACCATTTGAGCACAGGGGTTAATGTAATCGACTTATCCCGACGCCCGAAATCACTGGCCTAGTGCCATAATTTGAAAACTATTTTCCATATGCATTTTCAGAGAATAGACTGCTTGGCGTTAGAAACCTTTAACTTCCTCCACTTTCTGTAATTTACTTCTTTTTTTTTTTCCATCTTGCTTCTCTTCAACCACTCATGCGGCCGCACTATTGTCAATATTGATCATTTTCTTTGTGAAGGATATTATCATGACCATCATCATAGTTTTCATTGATTTTGTGGTCATCTTCGTTTCCGTCATAACATCCTGTTAATCACCACCGTATTCATTATCAAATTCCTCTATTTTCGTTTTGTTCTCTCATTTCCTTTGTATTATTTTTTAACCCATTTATCATATGTTTTTCAATCGTTCTAACTTATATTTCGTAAAAACAAAATGATGTCCGAGAACCGAGAAAGTACTTGCATCGGCAGCACGAATTCAATGTCAATTACTTTAAAATTCATCCTATATATCATTCACACCACAACTCCTGATTAATAAAATTCCGTGATCGGAAATTATTTGTCTAGATTAACATTACTTCTGACTTTTTAGCCAGCTATAATAAACCGCTAATTAATTACCATAATATAAATAAATGAAATAATTAAAAACGAAAATGGTGCATGATGAATATTTTAATGATTATTAATTATATTGAAAGTATCTCTTTTTATCGCAATATCGATCTTTTGCCGTACACAAGGCCACGCATTTTGCGAGAGGCGTACAGACGACGGAATCTACTTAAATACCGTAAATGCATAGTACTAAATACCGCATAGCTTTTCGTCTGGAGTTCTAAAGGTCCTGTCAATCCCTTGATTTTGATAGAGAACTATTTAAAGTAAACTGAACGTGGAATATTCTTCATGATTCACATAGCCAAGTAGCACTATTGGTTGCATTGATGTTGGTGCATTGCTTGAAAAATATCGATCTGAATAGTTGCTAATGAAGAAAACATTTTTAAAAGTATTTCAGGCACAAAGAATTTTTTTGTGTTATTGATGATGCTGAGCTTAACCCGAAGGTCTAATGAAACAGGTCTATGATGAACAACGCTCTAACCATCATACTAACGTACTAGTCAATATCTTGTAGAGCGTTGTCTAGTCTATATTTTTGCATGTGTTATATCGGTTGTTCTTGAGAATTTGATTTATTGTCTTGCTTAGCGTGTCAAAACACCTTACTGCTAAAATTATACCTCCTGGTGTATATGATTATAATGTTCGTTGGTAGGAGAAATAACACCTCGACCACCACTACCTGGCGATGCGTAAACATATTTTTAATTCTGAACGTACATAAATTACATGTCGGTACAAAAAGCCCCTTTTTTTTTACTGTTCAATGCTTTAGTTACTAATTCAACTAGTCCCTATGCATTTTTCATTCTTAGCTTCTTGCTTATATAT
>NC_068988.1:16820491-16821815 GCF_001194135.2 Octopus bimaculoides | reverse complement strand
AAATAATATGTGAGTATATACATATATACGTACATGTATGTACATACCTTATATCTACATGTATATATAGATGCATATCTGAGTACAGGACGTTACAAAAAAACGTGCACAAAATGAAAAACAGAACATAAACAGAGTACAGAAAGTACACAGGCCACATAGAGAACATTTCCTTCATCAGCTGCCACCATTCCAAAACTAAGCGTTTCGAAGATAGATAGATAGAGAGAGAGAGAGAGAGACAGACAGACAGACAGACAGATGATAGATAGAAATAAATAGATAATTAAATAAAGAGTCTGGTGAAGAATGTTAAATTAAGCGAGGGGTAGATAGTCAGAAGATAGTGGTCAAGCTCAGAATCCATTTCCTTCGTCTTGACTACTTGCCGCTGATGTAGGCATTTGGGTATGAAAAAGATCTTTGTTATGCGGACAAAGAAGAAAAAAAAAGCAGATACACAAAGGTAGGCGTAAGGAGTGTATCTCCATGGAAACGAAAATATCAAACCTTATCAATACAGTTTTACTGACAGACTTTGACAAGAGCTGTACACAAGTATATTATTTCAGAGTTCCAATAATATTACAGGTGTATGAAATAGCACGGTGTTTGGAAGATCCGTGAAATGATGTTACTTTCAGAAACTGTGCTAGACCATAGACATACAAAATTATTGAACAACATAAGATACATGGCTATGGCACCAGTCATTATTGAATTGAAATGGGTGTATAGATTTGGCTAGATGACATACATATTTTGCAGCATAGTCTTTTCATATGCTAACGTGTAAATATACGTTCATATATCTATCTATCTATCTATCTCTCTCTCTCTCTCTCTCTCTTTCTATATATATATATATATATATATATATATATATATATATATATATGGGGGGGGGGGAATGAAAGAACTGTTGAAATTTAATCCGGACCGTTTTTCAAAGGTCATCACCGGTGATGAAAGATGGTATTACTGAATTTGCAGATGTAGAAGAGTTGAAGAAATATACGGCAGAGGTGTTAAAAGGTATCACTTCGCAAGAGTTCCAGCACTGCTTCGGACAGTAGAGATACTCTTTAAAACCATGGAATTTTCTGCAGAACCTCGTATGTATATATACACTCTTTTACTTGTTTCAGTCATTTGACTGCGGTCATCCTGGAGTACCGCCTTTAGTCGAGAAAATTGACCCCAGGACTTATTCATTGTAAGCCTAGTATTTATTCTATCGGTCTCTTTTTGCCGAACCGCTAAGTTACGGGAACGTGAACACACCACTGTCGGTTGTCAATTGTTGGTGGGGGGGGGACAAACA
>NC_068988.1:16818061-16820481 GCF_001194135.2 Octopus bimaculoides | reverse complement strand
TATATATATATATATGAAAAATTGTAAACATGTAATACTAGGCATATATATATATATATATCGTATATATCAAAAAATTATGATGCTTGTTGTTTCCATTATTTTGTCTAACTCCTGTATATATAATTTTCTTTTACACAATCTGACTAGTTATGTTATGCTTACCTCATCAAAAAATTATTAATGACGTAATTGTAGAAATACCAGATAACAATTCGTTTATTTCTATCATGTGTATATGCGTGAAAATATTTGTATGCATCTGTCTATAATCGTGGGTACATATGCATGTGTGTCTGTGTCCTTGTGTGTATTTCGTCCCTAAGAATCATGACAATAATTATATTTTTATTAATCTGTTTTTATGATATAAATTAATGAAAAGTATCGCAGACATACAGCTAGAGCACATTTTGAAAAATATTTGTATATCTAAAATAAATGAAAAATACTTTTCTGAGAAATAATATATCAAGAAAAGATAGAATATTTTGTACGTTTCTAGAAGTATTAGACATATATTATCAATAAGCGACAGAGGAAAAACTGAAAGTAAAATAAATATATTCTGCTGATGAAGCACCATGTGCTGTCAAGACCAATGGAGAAGGGTGAAGATGTCAGAAAAATTGAAAGTTCTCAGTAAATGGATGTTCGTCGTATATTAAAATAGCACAAGTGTTACTAAAATGAAATCTTTTATTGCAAGTTCCCCAAATATTGAAGAATGACATTTTCATAACTGGTAATCACATATCTGTAAATTGGCAGATGGCAAATACACAAATTTTTATTTCCTCATACTGAAAATCGCAAAAATATTTAAAATAAAATATGGATTTTATGAAGATGTATATTCTAAGTTGCTTTAAATTTTGGAAAATCCTCATCTTTACCCAATTAATTGATATCTGATAATCGCAGATCTCATTACACGATACTTGCTGATTGCATTATAAATATTAAAACGAATAAAAAGGCGGTGAACTGGCGGGATCGTTGGCATGCCTGACGTAATTCTTAGTGGCATATCGTCCGTTGTTGAATTCTGTGTTTAAATTGCGCCGAAGCTGATTTGTCTTTCATTCTTTCGGGGTCAATCAAATAATTACCAGTTGAGGATGATGATCAATATATTCAACGTGCCTCCTCCCGCGAAATTGATAGACGTATGCCAAAACTTGTAACCAATTTTAAAAAGAATATATACGTATATTTGTGCTATAAACGAAAAATTGTGTTTAACATTTAGAAGATATGATTGTCAAAGTATTTCACCTCAAGACATGCAACAGTTATTTCAACCCAAGACATGCAAACATTTGCCTCATTATCAGTTTGCTGCAGAAAACGGTATACTGTCGGACAATTAGGAAGACGGACAAAATGCTTAACAGCGTGTCATCTGGCTTTAGGTTCTGTGCTAAATCCCGCGACGAAATGTCTGCCTTTCAACCATTTCGGTTCGATGAATAAAGTAACAACTGATTATTGGGATCGACAGCATCTCCCCACACACCGAAGCTTTCAGGCCTGGTGCCTGTAGTATAAAAGATTATGGGTTTGCAGCAGCTTGAAGCTCTAATGCCCCGACATTTCTTATTAAGCAGAAAGTATTTTCTATTTCCTAGATATATTTCAAAGGAAACTCATATTCTTTTCTCAAATTCATTCTTTTATATGCCTGTATGCATCCTACAGCATTACTTTACAATTTCTTTAAAACAGAATATGCATTCAAACACATGCAATAATTATTTCCAATATGATAAGAGCTTTCGTTAATCATTAGCATTATGACTAAAATCATATAAGTAAATAATCTAAACTGTCTTATCGGAAATCCGCAATGAATCAAAGAATCGATACATTCTATAGATTATTTTACGTCACCGGATTTTTATTTATATTCAATCGATCAATATAATTAATTCACTGAGATTACTACAGTTTTTATAATGCCATATACCAGCAAGATGTCTTTCTATGTACACAGAAAATTTCTTTAATAATTCCGGTTATTAAATAACACGTAAATAAACTTAGGTGTTTAAAATCAGGAATATTAGAAAGGTTTCAAAATAAATTTCATCTACACTAAAATAATATTTGCCTTTCAATGTGAAACTTAAAATCGAAACGGATAAAGAGATTCAATATTATCTGCTTAGAGTAATATTTGCCTCGTTGGTGATCGATGTGCCATAGAACTTGCTGATCAACGCTGAATTAATCAGCAATCACAGCAAGTAAGAGGGTACAGTCGAAACAAGACCAGAATAAGAAATGCATGTCACTGCAGGGTTCATATATATATATATATATATATATATATATATATGTATGAATGCATATATGTATGTGTATGTATGTATGTATATATGTATGTGTATGTATGTATGTATATATGTATGTGTATG
>NC_068988.1:16816869-16818051 GCF_001194135.2 Octopus bimaculoides | reverse complement strand
GTGTATGTATGTATGTATATATGTATGTGTATGTATGTATATATATGTATACATATGTATATATATATATACAAGTACGTATGTATATATCATGTATGCACGTATGTGAATGTGTTTGGATATATTTATGTTAGAAGATACATGTGAATTCACATATGCATATGTGTGTATATATATATATAGATAGATAGATAGATATAGATGAATATATATATATAAATACATACATAAATATATACATATACATATATATATATATATATATATATCTATATATATATATTCATCTATTTATATATATATATATATATGCATATACACATACATGCGTAATACATTCAGCATACGTATGCATATGCTTACATAGATGGCTGATTGATTAGATACATTTTCACTGTACATAAAACGCAGCTGCCGGTGCTTTTACTGAAATTAAACCTCCTGTGTAAGATCATTAAATATTCAATCGATATAATCTGTGTTGAGTTTCGATCAGGTACCAAGTTGTCAAATCAAAGGAATATTTAGGAGAAGATATGAAATGAATCTCGCTTAGTGTTACCTTTGATGTAATCATAGGATTGGGAAAGCGAGGGAGGGAATGAGGAGAAGGGAAATAGAAAGGAAAAGATTGGAATAGATAATAGGGTAAGGCTAGTAACACTGTTAGACTGAAAATGAGGGGAGAAATTTCTGCTTAACATCTGTAGATATCCACAAATTTAATATATACATAGCCATGCACAGTCCACACGCGCAGACGCATATATACTCAAACATACACACACTCAACGTGTGTATGTTTGTAAGTGTGAATATGTGCGTGTTTGCATGTGTGTGTTTGTGTGTGTGTTTCTGTGTCTGTGTCTGTGTGTCCGTGTGTGCTTTTGTGTGATGTCGACAACAGTCAGGATGCCACGTCGTTATCCTTGGTTACTTGTTATTAGAATAGTTCTGACCGTATTTGTACATTCTGACCGGGTCATTCGCCGTCCGTGCAAATGTCGGCGGACACGTTCTAGTAATATGAACCGCAGTCAGAATAAGAATATATCATATATTACCCGGAGATAAATATAATTTACATATGATGTCTACTCTCACCGACAACTGAGTACTTTTCTTTCCGTTTATGTTCATCATTATATATATATATATATATATATATATATATATATATAT
>NC_068988.1:16812648-16816708 GCF_001194135.2 Octopus bimaculoides | reverse complement strand
ATATATATATATATATATATATATATATATATATATATACATATAAAACAATACAAAGAAATTGGAGGATGCATACGCAGAATAATCAATATATATATATACTATAAAAGTCAATTCATGTTGCCTACGCACGTTTCGGCTTATTATTTAAACCCGCATTTATGCAAATAAATTGCAGTATGAATTTCAAAAACCAAAAACCTTCATCAGGGCAAAGTTTGACTGGTATAAAAGGTAAGAATTGACTGTTATTTTTAACACATGCTGACGGCTGGAGATTCATGTGTGTCTCGGAGTTTGTTCTTAAAATAGCTAGAGGTTGATGTGAGAGGCATAGTTGAGAACTATATCATGTTACTATTCACCCCTTTTTGCTGGTGAAAAACCGTCTTTTTACAAGCTAGTCGTTTATTTTCATCATTCTTCAGTATGTCTGTAAGCATATTTCTCATTCACTATATAGATTTATTAATCTGTTTTTTATCATTTGTACTATCATGTTCACAATATGCCTCTCACATCAACCTCTAGCTATATATATATATATATATATATATATCCTAAAACCCTAACCCTAGCTTTAACTTTAAAACCCTAATCCTAAAGCCCTAAAGCTAAAACCAGTACAAACGCACGAACAATGTCATAAATAACAGTGACAAACGAAATTATACACCGCCGATAGTTGTTGTTGTTGACAAACAACGGCAGTAATTTTATTCAGCTGAATAGGCGTCATTGATTGGTTGAAATTACCGAAATACGACTAATTTTAACTTGAAATAACTTTGAAAATATAAACTTTTCTCAGCAACACTACGAGTAAAAGATGTTTTATATGACACATTCTACCAGTGTCCGAAGTTTGAAAGTGCTTAGTTACGAAAATTAATTTGTCGATTTGCTGTTTAAAGGGAAAAGATCCTATTTAACTTTCAGAGAATAGGTATTATTGTATCATTCGGAACAGTGTTTATTTTGATGAAATTTATTTAAATTCAATATATGTCTAATAGTAGTCAGCACATTTGACGTCTCACTATTTTCCACATATTTATAGCCACCTCGATTAGAAGCCGTTGATATTTGGTTGGCGGGTGAAATGTTTAACCAAAACACAATCTCCTAGACAATCCCTTCTCACCAGACTCCTCCAAAATCTTGTTAGGGGTTAGACACGTCAGCTGCATGCTTTGTACGATTTGGCAGTGGTTATAGAAGCATTGAAACACCTCACTGTAAACGTGAAGCAATCCATTCTACATATATACTAAAATCTATCTTAATATTGCCCTATTTTTCAATGAGACCGATATCACTAAAGATCCAGCCAGAATATAATTTTCGTAAAAAAAATAGTTGCTATCACCTTTAACCCATTTTTGATATAATCAAAGAATTTCCTGCAATTAGGTGGCATTAGCAATAATCTTATGAGTTACTCGTCACACGATCTATCATCTTTACAGAAAAGATAGTGATGCTGTGTATTGTATTTTTCCAAACGTTACTACGCTCAAGTCGAAAACATATTATTGACTACCTATGTTCTCTAGATTCTCTTGCGATTTTATATTTCCTTTCTTTTAATGAATAAACATACCGGAAGATGAATGTTTTTAATTTTGAAATTACAAAATTAGCTCTCTGCTCTGCTTGTCTACCTTTGCCTTTACTCCTCGCTGCATAGCACCGTTATCAATTATCGGATAGGTCCACTCCCTTTCATTCACCACCTACACAGGGTCCTGTCAACAAACTCTTTTAGGTATCACAGTCGATTAATATCTAGGACACTACAACAAACTGGAAGACTTACGTGAATGTTTTCCCTATAACAGCACCACAGAAGCTTGTGAGACTGTTTCTCCCCAAAAGTTTTACAAATAAACTTTATTATTTATAATAATGTAATAAAACTATTGAAAAACAAGAATAATTGATTTTGTGATAAAATAGTGTTGCATAATTCCAGGGATCGAGTATTTCAATGGAAAACATTTAGTTAAGAAAATTTACAGATAGCGACCAATTCTCCTCATAAATGTAGGGTGAATATTTCATAGATATTTTTATTGAGTGAACACCACTAAACTATTCAGTTGTGCATGATATCTTCCTTTTCACATATAGCAGCGTGTAAAATTTTAAAATAAAGATGCATTTCGTTTGAAAATTTAAATGTTTCAATAATATGAATTGATAAATTAGAGGTATTGTCATGGAGGTTGATCGACAGTAACAGATCTCATTTTATGCTGAATCACATCTATTTACGGATATTCCTGTAAAAGACAAGAGGTTTCGTATTCAAAATATACAAAGTAGCGTAAGGTTCACTTTGTGAAATGGGTAATAGATTTGAAATGCTCTTATTTATTTTATCAGTTATATACCTTTTAGATCCCTGACGAATCAAAAACCTATCATCTTGTTTATGCATGAGTAGGATAAATGGAGAGCTTTGCAATTGTGTATTGGAACAGTTACTGGATCTTGCAAGAGAAAATTGTTTGCAATTGAATCCACGAATCACAATAACAGATCCTGATGTGCAAGCAATGAATACTTCAAACATCAAAGTTTCAGGCTTTAACAAGAACATCGTTTTATTTTTCCTGTTTCCCTTTCCTTTCTGTTTGGCGGAAAATTCAGTAGAGTGAATTGACACTGCAAAAGGAAATGACAAAAAGCTTAGTTTAAATACGCGTCGTTTGTGTGCATCAACATTCCTTCTAGTTGACAAAATACTTGAACCTTCATAGAATTAAAGCATCATTTACCTAGAGAAACCAGAGAAGTCACTCAATATTTGGAAGCAATTACGTGCTTGATAGGATAAAAAAGAATAATGCACTATGATGTTGTTGCTTGCTCCGCACTATTTCTTCCACCAGATCTGCGTTCGTGAACAAATACGTGCAAAATTAATTATGAAGAAGGCGATAATATGGAAGAATGACACTGGTGATGGGAAAATTTAGCATAAATTGATTATTCAGGTGTTTATGTAATATGAGCAGAATTTCAAAAAGAGCAGCGCTGCGTTCATGATGAACGTTGATTATTATCAGAAGAAAGACATGTTCTGAAACAAAATCAAAACTGGGTCGGGACGCAAGGATAGTATAATTAATTAGCATGAGAGGAGCAGGTGTTGCTGTGTGTTAAGAAGTTTGTTCCCAAACTCATGGTTTCAAGATCAGCTCCACAGCGTGACACCTTGCACAAATGTCTTCTATTATAGCCACGGGATGAAGCAAGGCTTTCTGAGTGGATTTGGTAGACAGAGCGTGTGAGAAGACCGTCGTGTGTATATGTGTGTTGTGTATGTCTATCTGTGTGTGTCATTATGTCTATTAGTCTCCCATCACCGCTTGTCAACCGGTGTTCCTGTGTTTACATCCCTGTAACTTAGCGGTTCAGATAAAGAAAGCACCAACTTAAAAAGAATAACTAGTGAGGTCGGATAATTTTATGAATATGAATGCAGTCTAAAGAATGAAACAAGCAGAAAATATTAGAATATATGTTTATCCGATTTCTGAAAGGTGTTGCGCATAAAATATAAGAATCGGTGCTTTATATTGAACCCCAAAAGAAGAAAACAAAAATTTTACAGCAGCAGATTGGAACTCCCAGAAGGCAGAGGGGGAAGAAATAACACAATATATTCTATTCTACCTACAGGTACATCAGTACATTGATTTACAAGCAGAAGCCTCAAATTTCCACGGACACCAGGCTAGTTTACTGGTATCTTGCGCAATCGCGTTCCTTGAACAGTCCATTCTCTTTTACTTTTTTACTTGTTTCAGTCATTCGACAGCGGCCATGCTGGAGCACCGACCTTAGTCGAGTAAATCGACCCCAGGACTTAATCTTCATAAGTCTACTACTTATTCTATCGGTCTCATTTGCCAAACTGCTAAGTTACGGGGACGTAAACACACTAGCATCGGTTGTCAAGCGATGTTGAGGGGGGACAAACACAGACACACAAACACACACACACACGCACGCACACACACACACACACACACACACACACACACACACA
>NC_068988.1:16809960-16812638 GCF_001194135.2 Octopus bimaculoides | reverse complement strand
ATATATATATATATGACGGACTTCTTTCAGTTTCCGTCTACCAAAACCACTCACAAGGCTTTGGTCGACCCGAGGCTGTAGTAGAAGACACTTGCCCAAGGTGCCACGCAGTGGGACTGAACCCGGAACCATGTTGCTGGTAATCAAGCTACTTGCCACACAGCCACTCCTGCTAAATTTATTTTATTTATACTAATGTTCATGTTCCAGTAGTATATTTAATTATTTAAGTAAAATTAGCATTTATCCCGTAAAAATCAATAGACCGAAACGGCTTTTGAAACAAAAGTTCCGGACATCGATGTTGCACTTGTACTAACAGCTTTGCCGATTGTCAATTCATTTCTGTATGAATAGATGTGTGTGTATGTGTTAGTGTTTGTGACTGTGTATACGAATCTTTATATGTATACACATAAAATGCTAATTCGAATTTCATATATCAAAAAATGTTCAGAATATCAAGAGAAATTTTACGAATGGAGCACTCAATACTAACGCTAGAGTAAAATCAATTATGAAATTTCTTTTGTTTCGACGAATAAGCTATCAAGCGAAACAAATTTTCCGTCAAAACTTTTTTATAATATACTCACATACCCGTATACACTCGTACACTCGCACAATCGCTCACATATACATATGTGCATATGTGTTTGTGTGTGATGTGCGTGCGTGTGTATGTTTGTATGTATGTATGTAAGTATGTATTATGTATATATATGATCAGTAAGAGATATTTTGTTGTATTTCTAGCCTAGACTGATAATATAATGTACCTGAATCCACAAAACTGTCGGAAATAATAACCGAGATTTAATGGAAAATATAATTAGATTTGATACCGTTTTGATATATAACCCCAGTCATAAAAGATCAAAGAAGCGAGTCTATACACCACAGAAATTCATGAGGTTAATAAATATTTATCATTTTCTCTTATGTCATTTTTACCGCTTTAAATTGTTAAAAATAAACATTAGCTAGGTGATCTGAGAGCCATAAGAACGTATAGATATGATGGATATAATACCTTACGGGTATAAAGGACTTCAACTTTGGATGCGATCGATAAAAAATTACCTGTTGGTAATCAATGAAATCAGAACCAGTAATGCGCTTGGAAGAAATCAAATTTGTATCCACTCATCTAAGAACCTTGGCATAATAACTCAATATTTATAAATGTCTGTGAATCTGATTAGACGCAAGACGCAGGCTCTCAAAAAACCGATACAGACTGGGCTTGCAGAGTTCAGGTATTTACTTTCCTCACATGTTGTTTGACGTCCAATGCCACGGTCCATAATTGTATTCTAACTTACTTTCCGACAATCTTAATAGTATAGATACAAACACAACCCAAAGTGTGTGTGTGTGTGTGTGTGTGTGTGTGTGTGTGTGTGTGTGTGTGTCTGAGTTTGGAATGATAGATTATTATCTGGGGGGGGGGGATGCCCTGTGGCTCTCAGTCAAGTTCGAGATTACGTTTAACCGCATCAATCAGTATTTGACGTTTGTGAGAGCTAGTCCTTATATAAGGTATGACCTTCCCTCAGAAGTGATTTTGCATCTAAAGACAAAATTTTTGTCATACATCTTGAGTCTAAAGGATATACTCTATCTGTGGCAGAGTCGTAAAGAACTGATTCCCTAATCTTATTATTTATTTTGTTATGGTCGCCTCTAAAATTCTCAGCTGTCCTCGTTTCTCTCGGTCGAGTATTATTTCTGAGTTCCTTATGCTTGTGAACTGGTATTTCATGCGGTTCGCGCTCGTAGTCCTATGGATATATCAGTATGTGTTACAGATTTTTCCCTTTGGCTAGTGGTTCTTGGCTTATCACCCCGCTCCCTCTAGTGCGTGTTATTTTGGTTTTTGCACATAGGTCCCTTCGGTTGATAGCTATTTCTAACTTATCGTTGGAATTCAGAGTACCAAACTTTCCGTTGATATTTTCCCTATTCTTGTTTAGTTTCCTTTGGAACTCAGATAGTCTTCTCGCTTTATGTGCTGCTACTATCTGTGCTAGGTTACATCTAGTGGAGAAGGCGAGTCGTACATTGTGTGTATTAACATTTATGGTACTTGCTAGACTTGGGAAAGTGTTTTTCGATCGCTGTGTAAAACAGCCTTGGGAAATTGGATGTTATTTGTTTCCCGAATATAGCATTTTTCCACAAGTTAGTCCTATAATTACTTTTAGTTTTGGTATTGATAGGTATTGTGTTGTTTTTATTGTTAGGGTCTTTCATGTAAGCATATGGCGTAGGGGTTAAGAGCGCGGGCTACTAACCTGAAAATTCCGAGTTCGATTCCAAGCAGTGGCCTGAATAATAATAATAATAATAATAATAATAATAATAATAATAATATCGAAAAATTCCTTAGGAATGAAAACCCAGGTTCGAAATTTCCCCAAGACACCTGAAGAAGGCTGGAAACGTGTTAACAACAAGATGAGGACAAATATCCGTCTAATGTAAATAACGTAAATAATGTACATAATTCCACATCTTTTAAATATAGAACTGCTTACTATTGTATTTCTTTGTTTTGGTTGGTTTCTTTATCCACTTATGGGTGTTTACTAGGGTTTTATGGTTATATTTTTCTATTTTGGTTGTAATGAGGTATTGGATAGGTAACATTATTATTATTTTATATATATATATAT
>NC_068988.1:16806256-16809876 GCF_001194135.2 Octopus bimaculoides | reverse complement strand
TATATACATATATATATATATATATATTTGATTTGCTTCCCCTGGTTAAATACTAACTGTTCTTTGTAGCCCGCCTCTTCTAATCCTCGTTTGACTTAAATACCTCTTCATAGTAATACTTGTTTGTCTTCAATACTTCACTTAACATCATAAACACTAAACAAACGAGCGATGTTTAAAAATTTGAATGATATTTTTTTTATAAATTTTCATCGAATTAACTACCTTTCAGTTCATCTTAGTTATGAATTTTAGAATTGAATGCCATGTAAAAATCCAGTATGTAAACTTGGTCTATAATAAAGATTCCAATTGAAATATTGAGAGATGTGCACCAAGCCAATTCTCACACAATTTCAAATCCCAGTTGAAATACCCTTATTCACATCATGTGTAAAAAAATGTAAAAAGTTATAGCAACTTTACTTCAAATAAGCTGGGTGGCGGATTGACAAATAGTTTTGAGTGTCAAACAAAATGATTTTATGGTATTTCTTGTGACTTTTTCCGTTCTGGTTTCGAATCTCAGCGGGGGGAAATTTTCAATGCAGCTTCCTTAACCATCGTCGACCCAGTGAAATGCAGGGGTCATTTGTATTGACTAATCCCCTACCCTCAAATTTGTTCGTCTAGTAGCTAAATTAGAATCAATAGAAATAATTATTTCATCAAATATGTTTTAGTATTAAGTTAAAAGTTTGAAATAAATAATTTAATATTTTCAAAACAAATTCTATTTGAAAATTCAGTAAAAGTTTGTATAATAAAATTTGAATAAACATTCAATTTCGTAAAATTAAATTAAAACAATGCGAAACATCAAACATGTTGTGTGAGTAGGCGTATCTGTCAGAATTCGTTGATTTCCAGATTGGAAATATAATGAACAAATATCACAACTTCTCAGATTTTCGTATTTGATTTACACTTAATTGCTGCTTGGATTGATTACATCGATTTCTTTTATTGAATACTAGCACAAAGAATGCAAGTGTAGAAGGGGAGTGTAAGTTTTAATAATAACTCGTGTATACCTGATACTTTTCATAATGACCCAATATTTGCAAAAGCGAAAGGTGATTCTGCTACGAGTTTACCTAAACGCGTTGATTAGGGAACACTAACATTTATACCATGATGGATTAATTTTGTACAATCTAAATTGATTTTAATTGCTCTTCAAATCCCCAAACTACAAAGTATTAGAAAGAAGTAAGATCTTAAATCGAGTCATAAGATTTGATATAGCAATAATACGAGGTGGAATTAACTTTCTCTCTAAGCATTAGTGTAGCTGATTTAATTGCTTGGCCTTTCCTCTCTAATCATTAATCATATAAACTAACCGCACTGATTACAAGCGCCACACAGATTTATCAGCTGAGACAGGTCAGAATGGGTTTTGACACATCGAATTTTTATGGAGAGTGGAATGATTTAGTTAACAACGTCAGTGAAATGATAGAAATACATTAAGAACTTAAAGTAAGCTATACTCACTCTCTACTGATATTTCTTCTGTATTTCAGTGCATATTTTGAGATGGATAATTATTTATCGAGTGCATGGCTTATGGCAACTGATTCAATCATTATCTCTAACATTCATAGAGAGACGTGATAAGAATAGAGAGAAATATAAGAAATCGAAATATTTGATAACAGTATCAGCTGCGATAATATTTTTCCGAGTTTAATTAGAGAATGCAGGGTAGCGCCATTAACTTCTTGTAGGACTTTAGCCACTGGGGGAAAAGCTAGTGAAGTAGTACGAATACTTGGAAGAGGATAAAATTAGCTCAAAAAACTACATGCTTGATAACGGTGAAATCCGTTCAAACAATAGAAGGTATTTTTCTTAACTCTATCACTTTACGAATCGTTCCCTTATAAAGCAAGAATATTCCTATTCTGTCAAACGAAGAGAATTTCTGCGCTTAAAATGTCATTAAAATATGTTTGTAAAGAGCTATTATAGTAAGTTGTGAAATAAATGTTTATATAGAGAGAAATTGGAAAAACGTGAAGAAGAGAACAATTCTTTCTCTTATAGGCACAAGGACTGAAATTTTGGAGAAAGAGGCTAGTCGATTACATCGACCTCAGTACGTAATGGCTAAGCATTTCATCAGCCCCGAAAGGATGAAAGGCAATGTCGACCTCGGTTGAATTTGAACTCAGAACGTAAGGACGGATGAAGTGGAAGCAGAAAATAATGAAAATCAAGTTGCACCCAATTATTCTGAAAATGAATGGTTTGAAGAAGATTTAGCTGATACCGAAGAAGGTTTACCTGAACTGTCTGACTGGTACCTTCTTTTATCTGCTCCGGAGAGATAAAGTTTTGTATACAGAACATAATGACACGGACGAAATATCACAGTCGGATTGGCTAATAATTCTGCCATCTTGTCTCCGCTGCATAACGAGTAATAAAGGCTTCATATTTTGGCACAGGGCCAGCAATGTTAGGGATGGAGGTAAGTCCATTACGTCAACCCCATTCCTTAATTGTTACTCATTTCATCGACTCCGGGAAGACAGAAGGCAAAGTCAACTTGCCTAAATTTTAACTTAAAAAGGTAAATAAAAGGAAGATATGCAGCTCAGTATTTTGTTCGACGCACGTACGTAACTAGTTATAGTAAAAAGAAGGGAAATTTATCCTGTAGCTGTGCGACTTTGATTATCGTAATGAATCTCCCAATAGATAAAAACATATGTTTAAACTTGTCTTCAAAGTCAAAGAATTTTTTCCTTTCTTCAGTAACGAATATGTAGATACACCTTGGTATGTTTATTTATTTACACACAACTATCTTCCTTTCAGTGATACCTTCTCGCTCTCTTTCTTTCTTTCTTTCTCTTTCTCTCTCATTCACTCTATTTCACACGCTTGTTGAATTTTCTTCCAGTGTTTATTTTTATGCATTAATATATATATATATATATATATATATATATATATATGTATATATATATATATGTATGTATGTATATATATATATATGTATGTATTTATGCGCGTGTATGTACGTGTTAGTGTGTATGCTGCACATCTATCTACCACGATTTCATATTTCCATATATTTTTCTAAAACAACTGTTTAGCAGTGAATTGTTAGAGATGTTCATCAATAGCTTTAGTTAAAACTCTGTCTACTAGAAACATACGACTCTCATTTGATTAATGAATCTTATTAAATAATTTCTTTTTTTTATAGTTTTACCTTCAACACTATACAGTGGTTCATTAATATTTTCTTTTTCTTTGCCTTATAGATAATTACATTTATGGCAAATATCTTCCTAGCGCAATCAATATTTTTGTTGCAGTTACTCATTAGCAGAATAGTGTCTTCCAAGTGAATTTATCTGTATATTGCAGTTTTTGTTCTCGTGTACAGACATGCACTATAGGTGAATCATAGAGGAGTTGGAATGCACTACTACCTTAAATGTAGTTTTGATGACTAAAAGTGTCCTTAACTAGTCTTTCGGAATAGCTATGTCGCCATTCTTGCCCTCCTTATTTCATTTCTCTCTATTTTACTCAGTCACTCCTTCTCTCTCTCTCTCTCTCTCTCTCTCTTTCTCTCTCTCTCTCTCTCTTTCTCTCTC
>NC_068988.1:16792435-16806246 GCF_001194135.2 Octopus bimaculoides | reverse complement strand
TCTCTCTCTCTCTCTCTCTCTCTCTCTCTCTCTCTCTCTCTCTCTCTCTCTCTCAAACACTGCTTTTGTCCTATCTTTTTATAGATATCTGTTTGGGCATTATGTGGCTTTACCTCAGTTGAACTGTTGTCTAAACGGCCGAACAACGCTGCGTTATTACATTGATTCGGTTTAGTAAGAATGAAATAGTACCCCAATTTCTCTTGCAAATCCAGCTACCGTCTTGATAAAGAAGAAAAATTAGATTATACAACGCGTATTCAATATCCTTTTTAAAAAAACCACACCATGATTTTGGCTCCATTACCTTTGATCTTTAGTTTGCTCGATTTGGTCTATAATGTGGCTGAAGAACATCAACAACATGATATTACAATAGGCGTGAGAAGAGAGGTACGGTGGTCACTTCTCTTTCTTGCTATATTCAGCAAAGTCCAGGTTCAGATTGAATTATATTCGAATATTATTTTAGGCAAATTCATTTAGAATATTGGTAGCTGTTTGAAGTTAAAATAATTTATTTTATACAGAGTAATTTGCATTGGTAGACAAGGTTGAATAACAGATACGATTCTGAACTATGAGATATGTTTTGGTTAGAAGAGGATACGAATACAAAATAAAAAAACCGTGTTCATTAGTACAAGCCAAAAATGACAATATTTTCTACTAAAATTGTTTCTTTGAACGCACACCGAAGAGATTCATTAAGATGAATTTAAACAAAGCGCTTGCAGACAATCGTTTCTTCCACTGGTACTAGACGAACATAAAATATTTATTTAGACAGCGCTGGAACTTACGCAGCGTTTCATCTATTTCGACGTTAACTACGACTCCCAATAGGAAAAGACTACAACATATTTTATTTAGAAAATTAAGGCTACTGTGTACTTCAATATTGGATGGAAAAAAGCAATTCGAATAACGATGATCCTAAGAGTTTATTATATTGATGTACTCATCAATCGAACAAATCTATTGAACATTCTCCGATCTACAAGACAAATTCTAAACCAAATTATTTACACACACACACACACACACACACACACACATATATATATTTACATGCATATATATATATTTACATGTATACACATATATATATTTATATATAAAAATATGCACACACATACATATATGCATACATACATGCATACATATATATATTATTTATTAATCCATACTAGAATATAAGGATAAAATCACAATGATTTTTATCAGGTAGTCAGCATACAAAAAAAATTTATAAGTATTTTAAACATTAAATTAATAATTATATATGTATGTATATAATTGTACTAAGGAATCAAGAGTGAAACAAAAAATGGCCTATCTCCAACATGCTTGAAAGCCAAGGCATTACGATACTATAGAAAAACTCCAAAATTATATACCGAGTGTAAAAGTATTAAAAACTCTTCACGTTAATTATGAATTGGGTCCAATTTCTAGATTAAAGCCGCAAAAGAGCCTTTTTTCCTTCGTCAGCACAATACAAGAGAAATATAAATGCAAATAGCATTTTATGCGGAGCTGTTTCGATAATATACGCTGTTTGTCCTGATAAAGTATTAATCTGACTTATCGTTAATGTGTACGTGCAAATATTTCTATGTGGACGTGCGAAGCTGTTTTGTACGGGCACGTATCATTATTTGTATTTATATTTCTCGTGTATTGTGCTGACGAAGGAAAAATCTTGTTGTACGGCCTTAATCTAGGAATTGGATCCAATTCACAATTAATGTGAAGCCTTTTCAATGATTTTTCACTCGCTCGCCTAGAATAGAGTTTACCGGTAGTGTCTGTATGCCTCCGCATTGAAGCATATTGAAGATAGGTCGTTTTTCGTCCTTGCTCGCTTAATATAACTATATACATGTGTACATATATATATATATATATATATATATATATAAATATAATTATCAATTTCATATATATGTGTGTGCGTGCATGTATGTATGTATGTATGTGCAGTTGTTAAATTTCGAGGAGGAATTATTCTTCATAAAATTTTAAGGTTCTTGAAAACCGGTGAACTCGACGACATAGATTTTCCTTTTAAACTATTGCAGCATAACAGCATATGAGCATGATGAAGGTTGATGAGGTCAGAAACAAATGAGTGGCCAGTGCGAAGCCATGGAATTGTATGCACCAGCAATGATAAGAAAACGAAAGTCAAGTGGCTTGAGGGTGCCTGACTGTGGAGGGCAGAACAAAAAGCGTGTACAGTTTATTTTTATTTATTTATTTATTTGTTTCAGCCAAGTGGCTGTGGTCATGCTGGAGCACCACCGTGGTATGTAATTACTTCTAGATTCTTCCTTACAAGATGGGTATTGCTATTAATTATACACTTTCATATATAAAGTGCATCAACGCACATCCTACAGATGAATTGTTTACAATCGTTATAAAATAACATTACGGCAAACAAACAGTACTCTGCTACCACACTAGTAATTCAATACTTAATCTCACTGCCAAAAAAAAATGTTAAATATGCAAAAATTGTCAAGACGCTTTATACTATCCTCCAGGATGACATGACAACAGTGGCAAACGGTTGCATTGAAGCTAAAAGAAAAGTGAGCAATGTTTGGAGAAGGCTGGCTTACAGTTGTGCTGACAGCAATAGAGGATTTAATAGAGGAAATGAAATTGTAATATCAGAGCGTAATTGTATATGGTATGTATCAGGAATATATCACTGTTCTGTAATCATGTTGTGTCTGTGATGGGTATTGACATTTTAAAACACACAGATTTGCAATATGATTACATATACACATGCAAACAATATTGTAAAAATGGAATTAAATGCATTAAATGAAAGAAATATTTAACATATATTGTTTTTTGTTGGCACTGCGTCGCTTACGAAGTCAAGGGTTCCAGTTGATCCGATCAACGGAACAGCCTGCTCGTGAAATTTACGTGCAAGTGGCTGAGCACTCCACAGACACGTGTACCCTTAACGTAGTTCTCGGGGATATTCAGCGTGACACAGTGTGACAAAGCTGACCCTTTGAATTACAGGCACAACAGAAACAGGAAGTAGGAGTGAGAGAAACTTGTGGTGGAAGAGTACAGCAGGGTTCGTCACCATCCCCTGCCTCGTGGAGCTTTAGGTGTTTTCACTCAATAAACACTCACAACGTCCGGTCTGGGAATCGAAACCACGATCCTATGACCGCGAGTCCGCTGCCCTAACCACTGGGTCATTGCGTCTCCACGTTTAACGTTCTTTTTCTTCTTTTTTTTTATTTGAGAAATTCATGTGAACTGGTTTGTGTAATAACAATCTCTTCCTGACCGAACTTTTAAAATTTATTAGTCGGATTGGTGAATTATTCAAATATGGTTACACTATATAAACTTGAGCTTTTTTTTTTTTTTTGTCCGTGAAATATATAATATTTAGCTCGATTCGACAGTTGCGTTAAGCATTTCCACACTAACTCTGATCATATTTTCAAATAATCGGTTTTTGTGAGAGTGAATTATTTTCTGTCATTAGAAAGACAATAGGAATTTCACCAAGTGCTATATATTTTGCTGAATTGCCATGTGGAACACGTGATATATTATATGTCAGTGTCACAATCTTTCAAACCCCATATTTCGCATGTTAATGCTCTGTTTCTTATTTGTGTATGAATAAATATGTCTCCAAGGATAATAAAAGCCGCCTGTTTCAGCACTGGAAGCAACGAGTGCATGATCCTCAGTGCTAACATACAACCAAATGTTTGCCATCCATCACCAAATTTTAGAAACCTCTCGCAAACAAATGAAAGCAAAGAATTAATATTTGATGGAATATCCAATCAATTTAGTATATATACGTGATTGATGACCTGGTATAAATAACACTCTTCTTTATGGATAGATGAACTTATGAATATTTATGTAAACAGATGTGAATAACAATAAGTCCATGTGTAGCTGCTAAACATGATTTAAGACATACATTTATCGTTATCTATCGCAGTTACATTAAATCCTTAGCTTCCGAAGGCATGTTATAGAAAATATTTCCACAACTTCGAAATGTATATGTTTTAATTTTTAAAGATAATGTACTATACACATAGTAACAAGGTACATTACATTTCAATGTGAACTGAATTTTGACTGCATTTGCTTAGCTGTCATAATAGGATTATATACCTACTACTACTGCTGGCTTCAATCTAATGTTTTAAGACAATTTATATCTGTTTGTTTCTATTTCTATAAGATACTTCAATTTTCTACACACATTTATTCACAGCAACGATCGATCAAACTCGACACTAAGTTATAGTGAAATGCCCTATCGACTCAGCCATCCCGTAGCTCTAAATCATACTAAATCACAAGTTTATATCTAAATGCATTATACTCAGGAGAAAATATATTTATCTGAACCCAAATACTTACACTAACTTACACAAACAATTCTCTTTAGGAATAAACAATTATACTGAAAATTTCATTCCCCTTTTTAACAAAGTGGTGAAGGTGAAACCGAATTCGGTGCGAAGGTTAAATAAACAGTAACAATAAATTTATTAGAAAGAAAGCTTTGGAAAAATCAACCTTTCTCTTCTATTTGGCATTAATCGACACAGCTTAATCAAATATTCTATTTTCGTTGGAATTGCTAAGATTAGATATTTTGACAAGATTTCCTTTTCTGTATTTTGTTTGCGAAAAATCAAAATGAAAGTCTGGGGATCTATAGAACCGCGGAAATAATTGTTTGAAAAAGAACATTTCTTCGCTTTTTATTTTGGTTATTTTGCTTGTACTTTTTGTTTGTTTTTTCTTGTAATTATTGCTACTATTTTTTATTGACAAAAATATTGATTAGATTGTCTCACCTTATTTTGTAATATATTTTCTAACGCGTGTTTACTTCTTATTTCTTCATTAATATACTTCTTTGTTTCATATTAATAGAGGACATTTCGAACAGCGAAACCATTTCTTTCATTAAGATAAATATTATTTTCTTTTATTAGTCGAAACATTTCTATTTAAACTTTCTTTACAAATTAACAAGGAGGTTTTCTATTTTTGAATTATATCAATGAGTTGGATATCAGTCAAGAGTCTTGAGACATTTAGTCACAGTGATGTGAATCCTACGGTGAATGGCGCAATTATTAAGAATTCAGATTTGAACAGCATTTCGATGTTTTTTGTTTGTTTATTTGTTTTTTACATCTTTATATTTATTTCAATATTTCTGTCAAGATGTGAATAACTACTGTCTAAGTGTTGTGGTTCAATATTTTATGTTATGTTCTATTTGTCTGAAGAACATCGCCAACAGGTTACACAAATGTAAAACATGCAAATGATAACTTCAGGACACACATGTTGAATAATGTTGTGTCTCACGTCTCGAATGTGAGTTTGTGCTTTGACTGATCATTTTACAGACTATATTTGGAATTGTTCCATATTTACATCCTAATCAAAATATTTTTACCCTAATTACAATATTTTAACCTAATCACTATATTTGAATTAAGACATCTGTGTGGCCTTGTAATATAACAATAGAAAGATAACCAACATGCAATGCTTTCCATTCACTTGTAAGCCAGAGGAAAGTAATTTTAACAGAGACAGTCCCTTTGCTTAGCAGCTGAACGTTTTCAATTAAGCCCGTATTTTAAACTTCTTTACTAGAGAAGACATATTTTTTTGATTAAGAATAATTTCATATGCTCGCTATCTTTATTATAATGGGCAATAAAAATATTGCTCATTAGAAATTTCAAAGGAATAAAAATAAAATAAGAAAATGGGGAGGTAAAGGAAAGATAATTTGGGCGAATGATTTGAACTGAGATAATTTAGTTTATTAACAGAATTTACGTACGTATAGTTTATCCCTACGCATCTAAACTATCACCTCTTTGCATCGGCTCATTTCAGTTAAAATTATCATTATTATTAAAGCAGCGAGACGGCAGAAAAGTTAGCCATTCGGACAAAGTGCTTAACGGCATTTTGTCCGTCTTTATGTCCTCAGATTAAATTCCGCCCAGAATGATTTTCACTCTCATTTTATTGTGGTTGTTGAAATATGTACCAGTTGAACACTGGAGTCAATGTAACCGACTTAACCCACACCCAAATTTTCTGACCTTGTGGCCAATCTAAAAACCATTACTACTACTATTAAGTCGGTAAGCTGGCAGAATCATCGGTACGCCGGGCTTTGGTTCTCCTTTACCTTTTGAGATCAAATTCCTCCGAAACTGATTTTGCAATTCATCATTTCGGGGTCGATAACATAAGCAACAACTGAACAGTGGAGTCGATGTACTCCACTAAACCCTCTATCTGAACTTGCTTTCTTTGTGCCAAAATTTGAAACCAAAGGCTATGAGTTTGCACGCCAGGCAAAATGCTAAGCCTCCGTTCGACTGTCTTTATGTTCTGAGTTCAAATTCCTAGGAGGTTGACTTTACCTTTCATTCTTTCGGAGTTGATGAAATAAATATTTGTTGACGAGGGTGGAACTAATCTTATCCCCACCCAGAATGTGCAGCCCTTTTATGAAATTTGTTTCCGATTTACCATTAGCTTCATCCTGTGCTTTTTGCATAGGATGAATTATCGAAAACTGTATCAGAAATGAGTAAAATCAACTGTCTACCCTCATTCTCCTACTGAAAGGTTTCAGTTACTCCACACCTAAACACGCAGATATTATTTATATTACTGGAATCATTTGACACCGTAGCCATGTTTATTAATGTGGGGATAAAATATATTTGGCGTCTATATAATTGCTCTTTCATTACCTAAATATTTTATAATTTTAAAAGCGCTGTAAACAATTTTAATTTTATCAAACTTGGCACCCAGTGTCATAGATTACATCTGCTGACTAACAGATATGTGCAAAAATAGCACATTTATACCTCACAGATACTTAAACCAACCAACACTTATAGATACCAATACGCATGTGTGTACGTATGTCTATACATACGAATGTATTTACGTATATACACTTGGGTGTACGTATGTTTACTATCATTAGTTATTTCAGTTGTTCTAAAGAAGGAACTAATTTCTAACAAAGAAGAAACAATATTCTATTCTAGGTGTTTCGTTATCAGGAAATGTGTGCGTGTGTATATGTGTGTGCGCGTGTGTGCGCGTGTATGAGTATTAGCATGTGCGTGTATGTATACATGTGCCTGTGTATATACATAGGCATAATTATATGAACGTACATTTTTGACTCCTTGAATAAATGAGAAATAACTGAACTTATATACGTTGATATAAGTGTATATGTAAATACATGTGTGGTGCTTGGAAGTGTGTTTTGTATATAATATGTGTAAGTCCGTCGGTATGTGTTTGTATATATTTAAGATAAATTAAGATAGAAAAACAACATTAATAATTGTGTTAATAACGGTTTATAGATATTCTGTCTAGATCCTATTCACAGCGACTACTTACCACTTACGCCTTGTTCTCCATTTATAATCACAAAGAACCAGTCAATGGTTCGGTATTTTTAGCAACACTTCCATGGATTTTATTGGGGACTATATTCTCATTTGACCTTTCTGGTTGCCCTAATCACGTTTCTATCGCAAACGTCGAAAATTAGATGCACTGCGTCCTCATATCTTGCAAATACATCAAGAAATTCTTAGAAAGATATACAAGAAATAATACATCGATAATATATAAAAAAAAAAAGAGATAGTCGTGTACATAAAAACAAAACTCAAGTTTTATGAATGTGAATATGATTGTGTATCTTAGAAAACGCGTGCGCATCTACACATGGATAAATACATACATTCGTCGAAAAACATGCACGCATATATTTATCTAAAAACACACAAACACATACACACACATACACACACAGAGGCATAGATACATTTTTGCACACAACACAGCTTATATTTTAGCTTTTATTTAAAGTTGTAAGATGAATCTATCTAATATTAGTTACTAAAGTCTACACAAATAGAATATATAAATAGTATATACATTGTATATACATTGAATATACACAAGCATACACTCACTTACAAACACTGTCATATACATACATAGAGAGGCGCACGTAGGTATTTTTGTATGCATATATCTGCATATACAGTGCCTGTCCGATAGTTGCGGCCATGTTAGAGCAACACCTATACGATTGTTATTGTGTCTACAATAATTCTCCTTCTAGCGTTTGATTTTGATGAATGAGAAAGAAAGATATAATTTTTCCGGCATGCAGATGTATGCACACATACACACACACATATACACACACACATACATTCACACATATATATTATATTAATATGTATAACCGTGTATATTTGTGTATACGGGTATATCACACACACACACACACACACACACACACACACACACATATATATATATATATTAGACAAAATGAGATAACGATGCCAAGGCTGTGAGGAATTTTCAGGACATTTATAAGGAAAAGTTATATAGTCTTACAGCTGTTATGGATATCCCTTCATATGTGACGATGTGAGATGGTTAAATAAAGGTAAATATTTGAATTCAAAATAAGGAATTATTATGGAAAGGGAGGAGATAGAGAATATAGAAGGAAATAAGAGAAAGAAAGTTGAAATAAAATGTAAAATGTTGTAGTTTCAGTTCCATTATTCGAGTAAAGTGGTATAGAAGTGGTAAAAACGTTTCCTGTACATGGTATGTAAGTTCCAATAGTAGTCATTTCAAAGTATGGAGCCGTGGATTCTGTGTTGCTCATTTGAAGGGGTTTTGTGGTGTGTGTATATATATATATATATATATATATATATACACACACACATACACTCGCACACGTATACACAGAAACATACATATGTGTGTGTTTGCGTACGCGTGCATGTGTAGATATATTATATATGTATGCACAGATGAGTGTGTATATTTCTCTGTGTGCGTGAGTGTGTGTATTATATTGTATATTCATCTATATAAATATGCGGATTTGGAATCGTACATGTAGTTTGTACGTCATAGACTGTATAAACGTAGACATAACTTCATCATTGGCTGCGTTCCTACACAATACTTGTGTACTTGTGTGTATATATGAGTGTATCAGCAGAAAGAAAGGTAATAGTATAAAGAGGGAAAATATAAAGGAAGACAGCATGAAGTACTAAGTGAGAGTGCCTGAGATTAGAGATACAACAGTTATCGAGAAGCTATAATTGGATATATTCGTTTGAAGAATAACTTGTGGACAACTACTTGTGAAATGTTTTCTCATATTTTGCGGGTTTCTCAAGTGTTGTGATTGAATTTCTATCAATTTTTAGTCATTGTTACATATACCACTATGCTTATAATAATAATTGGTAATTGTTATAGCCTACGGACATAATTTTTTCTTTTTTTTTCCGGTGAATTAAAATTTTCATATTTGATAAACATATAAAAGTATTCAATTATTTTTTTTAATCATTGAGAGAAATAAATATAAAATCGATATATGAAGACTTTGCATCACTTCTTCTATTGTAGAAATTTTTAATATATAATCAATAACGTAGAATTAATTATTGTGGTTCAGTTCCTATTCTTTTTGTCTGTGTTTCTTGCTTCTTTCATTTTCTTATTTATTAATTGTTTTGATAATAATATTCGATTGTGGTTTATTTGACTGAAATGAAAAAATATAGAGAGGGAAGCACACGCAAGAAATAAATGTATTGTGATTGTTAGCATTATATTATTTTTAAATAGACTCCCTTCATACACGTACTTGTTTAAATAATTTGTTCGGTTATGAAATCTGTTCTCCCAGAAAACATGAATAAATAAATATAAAATTGGCATAAGACGTTAATATATGAATGTACACGTTCAATCAATATGCCATCGAAGTGAACAATTTCGAAGTAGAATATCACAAAATAAACAGTCAAATATTTAATTACCAAAACGAAAAGAAAATATTCTAAAAAATAGATCTTTCTCCGAAGATATTTGCATTAAAACTCATAAGCCACACACTTTGTGCGAACAATGTTGTTGCACAAACACATAAATTGAATAAATAAATTATAATCCTATAAAGAAAATATTAGTCGAAGTGGAAGAGAACACAGACCTCTGGGATAAAAAGCTTAAAAATTCTGGTTTAGACCACATACACTATGAGCTCAAATCTCTTTGGGCCGAACTTGTGTTGTCTTTTTCTAGAGAGTAAGCGCAAGTCACGTACTACAGTTGCTTCGATCAATTCGGATAATTTCATACAACTTAGAATTAGCTGCATAGGCACTCTACACTTATCTATAACATGTTGGTTGACAAAATTGGAATTCCGTCAGACTAAATATCTCATCGATTGAGGTGTGTTCTTTTATGGTTTGAATTCGAATCCGACTGGATTTTGAATCGACCTAAAATATTTGAAAAATAATTACCAGTAATGTACTGCGGATATTTAAATCGAATATTTCATTCCACAGAAGATTTTCAGTGCATGTGCCGCCATCACTGTCGAGTTACAAATTTTGATTTGCAATCACGTAATTTCAACAGCGATTTCACAGTGCTAAGTATCTATGTCAGGTTCAAATTTGGCAACAACTAAAATCATTAGAAGCGCATAAAATTACTTAGATCTGTTTTTAAGTTGTTAAATTGATTAAAGGCTGGCAGGTTTAACACCATCAACTTGTTTTTAAGTACATTTCACCGATTAATATCTGTAACAAGAATTCAGGCGAAATTTTCAGTCTGAGGCTTTTTGCTGCTTTTTATTAACTTAACACATGAATAGTTATTCTTTCCTCTTTTTCTTTCTCTACTTATTTTGAAATAGCTCCAAAGAAGAGCTTTAAGTGCTTCTTCATCTCTGACTAAATTAATAACTTGTATAATAAGGATGTAAAGAACCATATACCAAATAATTGAATTCAAAGCATTTTAAGCCCTCACTTGAAGCAATTTCAACTCACATAGATATCCGATAACTTTACGAAAGATATGCGCATTAAAACTTTCTTTTCTCTTTCTTATAGAACGATATGAGGTCTTCTATCCCCTCGGCAGTTTTTCCAAAGTAATGTTCTACGATTTCACTGAGACTGCAATGAGATGAGATACCTAGTTAAATGTAGTTACAGTTACCTTAATATTACATTCGAGAACTACATGTGCAGAAAAACCTTCAAATTCTGTCTTTTCATAAAATATCGGCCCTTTGTATATGCTGAAAATATAGCAATACTATGACAAGTGTAAGCAGATGGTGACCAATACAAAACTAGCGGAAAGTCGTTTCAACAACTCTATGCACAGCACACTTAAGCCTAGAAATTCCCGATTTAGCAGTAGTATAGGCATGTGCACTTGAAGGGCACGGCAGATATATACTACTGTGTTTGTTGAGGAAGGAAAGGGTTACGATGCCCCAAATATTTCATAACATGAACTCAAAACGAAAGATGAGATTTATGGTCATATTCCATCAGTATGAGTCACCATTGCATAATGCAATTAGGTTTTGTTGCCCATTGCTTTAGGGCTAAACAGGTCATATCAGATTTTATATTTTTGAGATTCCTCATCCACTTACAGAACACTTATCTACATTATTACAGAACACTTATCAATATCAAAATACAGAACACTTATCAATATTACAGAATACGTATCTACCTTAATTTTGTTGGTAGAGATGCACAAGAAATTGGGGACCTACGAACGATAATTCAGTGGCTTCAACTGAAAGAAATAGAATTCTTTTCTACTCTAGACACAAGGACTGAAATTTTTGGAGAAGGGGCCAGTCGATTAGATCGACCCCAGTACGCAACTGGTATTTAATTTATCAACCCTGAAAGGCAAAGTCAACCTCGGCGGAATTTTGAACTCAAAACGTAAGGACATGCGAAAAACTACTAAGCACTTCACCTGGCGTGCTAACGTTTCTGCCAGCTCGCCGCTGCAGAAATTAAACAAAATTATATCAAATATATTTCATAATTTCCGAGAACTAAGTTTTTACTGTACTTTGAATGATCGAGCCCTTCCAGATCCTAGACTTCAGGCTCAGACCTTTCATGTTCGATAGGATAAGAGTTTCTATTATGCAAATGTTTCTGAAGACTCTTGGTTTAGAGGTTAGGGTATTCGGCTCACGATCGCCAGGTCATGAGTGCAACTCCCAGTGACGCGTTGTGTCCTTGAGCAAGATATTTTATTTCACGTTGCTCTAGTTCACTCAGCTAGCAAAAATAATTAGTACTTGTATTTCAAAGGGCCAACCTTGTCACTTTCTGTGTCACACTAAATCTCCCTGAGAATTACGTCAAGTGTACACGTGTCTGTGGAGTGCTCAGCCACTTGCACATTAATTTCACCAGCAGGCTGTTCCATTGATCAGATAAACTGCAACTCTTATCATCGTAATCGATATAGTTCTAGTTATTATCCAAATGTTTAGATTAAATGAAAGTTGTTTACGCAAACATAATGCTAAGGGTTTTTCTACTATACTTCACTGCTCCGCAAAATTGTTTCTCAATCTAATCTCTAGATAGATATTATGCAACCTGAATGGTAGGTATCATATTATAAAAGCAAGAAGAAACTGAGTCGAGGAAATCTTAATATTACATTACTTCAATCTGAGTTTGGGACATTTTAACATCGCTTACATCACGAAGGCTGTTGAAAACGTCAAAGTAATCTCATTTTCCCTATCAAATAGATCTGTAGTGAAGATGAAAGACATAGCCAATTATTAGAATATCAGATTAAATATTATATTTAAGCAGTTTAATATTTGGCTACTTTAACCACAAAATTAACTAAGATGCACTTCTATGAACTGCAAACTTGCCAATCAAATATATAACTCGGTGATTTTGTTAGTTTCGTGTAATGTAATAATCGTATTAATTTGGACACGTAACGGAAGCCGTGAAGATTGAAACACTTAACTTCGTAATTACGTCCCTATTTAAATGAACCTCCGCTGCTTATACACTAAATTTCCATTGCAAATATATGGGTCTTTATTGAACATACAGGCCTCTTTCGCAAGGATGCGGATAATTATTGTGCATATATGAATTTTATTTGCAAATGCACTAGGTCACTTTTGCTTATGTATAACTATAAATATAATTATAAATGAATGTGTGTATGTGTGTGTATATGTGCGTATGTGTGTGTTTGTGTGCTTGCGTGCACACTCAGTACTTACTCTCATTCTTAGATGCTACCGTTATATATGCGTGTGGCTGTGTGCTTGCATGTGTGTGTGTGTGTATGTGTGTGTGTATGTGTGTATGTGTGTATATGTGTGTGTAATCCATGGCTATAATACTGTTAATATATTCTATTACATTACCGCTTAGAAACTGATAGTAGATAGATTCATATTACAAGTTTAAATTATAGTTAAATTATACGCTGTGTTGTGTGCGAAAATATATCTATCATTGTGTATATATGTGTGTGTATATTTGTATCTATATCTGTCTGCTTATATACATAAATACATAAATACACATTCATGTGTATACATACATACATACATACATATATGTATATATATATATATATATATATATATACTTTATTTAAAAGCAGCAGAAATATAACAAAAAAAAACGTTACTCTGAGTTTCACGTTCCCTCCGATGAACGGGAACGTGAAACTCAGAGTAACGGTTTTTTTGTTATATTTCTGCTGCTTTTAAATAAAGCATTTTACTCTACCTCTGGTATTTGAGTACTCTTTCTTCCACCTTGTTG
>NC_068988.1:16784512-16791817 GCF_001194135.2 Octopus bimaculoides | reverse complement strand
TACACGAACCGTATGTGTTTGAATGTAAATGCAATGATTTATACAGCAAGACATATTCGTATATGTCTTGCTGTATAAATCATTGCATTTACATTCAAACACATACGGTTCGTGTATAAAATATTGTATGCTTAGTATAGGATATTCCATGCAATGATTTGAAGAGCGTATCTTTTTATTATATTTATCTTATGATATTTACTTTACTTTATATTATACTCATTTATTGTGCTTTTAATTATTAATTTTTCTATATGTGATAGTGGATTTTCATCGATGAGTTCTTGAAAATTGGTTATTTTCCCTAAAACTATATATATTTTATATATATATATATACACACACTTAGAGCCGTATAAATGACTATGAATATATCCGTTGTACATATACGAATATGTCTTGCTGTATAAATCATTGCATTTACATTCAAACACATACGGTTCGTGTATAAAATATTGTATGCTTAGTATAGGATATTCCATGCAATGATTTGAAGAGCGTATATTGTTGTTCATCTAATAATGTCTATAGTATCTAATTAATGGATTAACAAACTACATTGACCACAAGATTAATTATCTACGATTACTAATGCTATTAAAATGCTACATATTAGAAATACAAATTTGAGGATATTTGAGATTACACATATTTTTTCCGATGAATAATCATTTAGGGACACACACACACACACACACACGCACACGCACACGCACACACACACACACACACACACACACACACACATATATTCGTTATTCGATTCCCATATAATGTAATATGACGATTTACTATCTGAGGTAATTATCTTTACATAGTATACTAAAGGTGGCACCGACAGGTAGGAGCGGACGTCCCGGTTTCATGGCGCATATATTCCCCACATGGACGGGACACCGGACCGTCGCAGGGTTACTTATTTTTGCCAGCTGAGTCAAATGTGGTGGTTGCCCAAGAACACAACGCGTCACCTTGTCCAGAAATCGAAGCCACTTTCTTACGATCATGATTCCAACACCCTAACAACTACTCCATGTGCCTCCACTTCACATACTATCTCTTATAATTTTGCTACTGACATATTTCGGTACATAGACTGTATGTCTACCATCTACAGGAGATAATATCTCAGATCGATGTACAGTACACTACAGTTTATTTAGCTCTTCATGATATATCTACGTGAAGTATGATACACAGATTACTAGTTTAAACTAACACTAAATCTGTTGATCGCAACGAATCGGTATGCAGCTGGCCGTCTAATTTCGGTATCAGAGATTTTTCAATCGTCTTTTTTTCATTCAAGTGACGAGGAATTTTATCTTCCTGGACGGCTGCCAGTGCGTACTTTCTACTGACGAATTTCAAAATAGCAGAAATGTGCATCTAAAAATACCACCGCCATTTCTGGATGATGTTTTCTTGTCTCTAATATATTCTTGTGTTTTTATTTAACATTGAATCTCTATAACAGATAATATCGAACTTAATTTGGCTTTCCATGATGTATCTACATCAACAAAGATACACCGTTTGCTTTGGGGGATATGTTCGTAAATATGGAGATATAGTTTGATATTTGAAAGTCTAATCGAAATAGATAATCATCTTTAGTTAAATACAATTTTTAGTTAACTTCTTAGCTTTTAGTTTTGATCAGGTGTTTAGATCAATAGTATGTGTAATTAATAGACTGATTTATCCAAAGCAAAAAGCTGCCGGTGTTATTGATATTAAAAGTGTAGACGCACCTAAATGAAAGGTCTGGTAATATATAACTGTCACGTTGTAATGTAAACAATCGGAAATCGTTTACTTTGCTATAATTGTCAATTTGTTTACTGAGGCTATTTCTTTCCTACACTTGATTCGGTTTGGGAGTCGAGTCCATACATTGACTGGGATTGTAAAATATATAAACAACTAAGCCTTTATAAAATTATGTTTTCAGTATAACGGAAGCGACTAGTTGATCACATACCTCTAACATTGTGAGACAAGGAAATCTAAGCGTTAAAGAGTTACATACATTCAACAGTGAGCGTGAAATTTGCAAAAAACAAAGTTACATACTGGTATCATAAAAATGTGTGCAGAGGAGCAAGGTAAATAATAATAACCAGTAGTGACCACACATAAGGTAACTAGTAGTGACCATACGTAAGGTAACTAGTAGTGACCACACGTAAGGTAACTAGTAGTGACCACACGTAAGGTAACTAGCAATGTATATCATAGCTTGATAAACTTTTAAAACAGATCACATGAAACGAGAAATATGTAAAACAAGATATCATTTAAATAAATAAAACAATGAAACTTAATATATGGGTATGACGTGTGTGTGTGTGTGTGTGTGTGTTTGTGTGTGTGTGTGTGTGTGTGTGTTTGTCGTCGGCTTTGTATCGTATCCGAGTATTTGCTGAACTCTTCATTTATGGTGATACTGTTGATGATTTTGTAGACGAATTCTTGCATGGAAGAGTCGATGGCATTGATTGAATGGCAATGTTGGTGGAGGACGATGCTGATTTTTTTTAGCCTTTATCTCATGTCGTTTGATTGAAATAAAGAAAACAATGGAACTTATTTTGGATAACTCACTCACAGAAGGATGAGATATGTTAATGTCAATGAAATCCCGGTACTCTAAATCACAATTTTCCCATGACATTCGATCAGAATTTCAAGTTGCTGCCGTAGGTTATTCTTCTTAGAAAATATTAGATCCAAAACAAACACATGAGAAAATTGGGATTTCTAATAACATAAGAACTCCTGTTACAAATTTATCGCTTCAGAGTTCCTTGTTTCGGTTAAACAAAAGCTCATAAATTGCCTTTATTACTATATGTGACGCATACGTACTGCTACGATGAACGAGTAGCCCCAAGCCCTTCTTTCAGCCCTTAACATCGGGATCGAATGTTTTTTGTGAGATCATATCACTAGAAACCGACCACATACCCATATCTACTTCTGCTGATCTACACGCTTCTATTGTTCCACGTTCGAGATACGTTAAAACAATAATTCGGTTTGTTGAAATGCGACGCCCTCAAATTTTGAAACAAACTTATAATGCCCTATGCGTTCCGTAACCGTTGTATTTTTAAAGGCGCATAGCCTCGTGGTTAAATTGTTACACTCACGATCGGAATATTATGTTTACAATTCCTGGACAGGATGGTGCGTTGTGTTCATGAGGAAAACAGCTCATCACACGTGGATCTACGGTCACTTCGATATCTGACTCATGGAATACCGTGCACCTTTTCAAACAACGTTCGTTTCATGGGATGGGGGGGGGGTGAGCTAATGCACAGTGCACATTGTAAACGAATCATATAAACGGTTGTTCAGCAAAAATTTGCGAAGCTGACTTTCTTGGAGAAAGCATCATATCATCATCTGTGTCCCATTAACAGGATCGAGTAGCTCATGTAGGCCTAGCAATGCATATCTAGAATAGTTTTTTTCATTTTCGTGTATGTGCAAAAGTTCTGGTAGAGGATTTTACGACCAGTGCTGCTATGCGATCTTTAAGGTGTTTATTTATAGCAAACACAAAGTTTGTCTGCTGCGAGTTGTTTGTGCAACAGAGGAAACTGAAGTTCCTCTTGAATTGCTATCATTGAGAAATACCAAGTTATTTCCGTTTCGCAAAGTTTGTGTGTGCACATAGGCGTATGGGAGAGGATGTGTGACCAAGTTTAATTTTATTGTTGCTTTACCAAATTTATCGCTAGAATCGCATCTCTCTGAAACACTATTATATAAACTTACAGATGTCAATATCCCTTCCTTACCCATTCCAAGGTGGCTGTATCTTCTTTTTCTTTTTATTATTATCATCATCATCATCATTATTATTATTATTATTATTATTATTATTATTATTATTATTATTATTAGCTGTAGTAGTAGTAGTAGTAGTAGTAGTAGTAGTAGTAGTAGTAGTAGTAATAGTTGTTGTTATTGTTGTTATAGTAAGAGGAGGTAAAGGAGAATGGAGATGAGGATTCAACTCCGTGAAAACTCTAACGATTTTGGATTTGGTGAGTTTTAGTGTTGCCATATTTATGTATACGTAAGCAAGATAATAAAATAATCTATTTTTTCTAACGACAAAATTCTTTGTTCGTCTGTACCCTGGATGGGCAGAATTCCAACGGTTCAAACAGCCGCTGTAAGAAAATAAATCTAAAATTTTGTTCTTCCATGAAGTTTGAAAATATTGATATCCAAAGGCACTAAAAGTGATAAGAGAAAAACATCTGCAGTGATGGCAGGAAATAATAATAATAATAATAATAATAATAATAATAATAATAATAATAATAATAATAATAATATAATGGTGATGATGTTGAGAAGATGAAGAAGAAGAAGAAGAAGAAGAAGAAGAATGGTTTCAAATTTTTGAGGGGAAATGGAAGTTAACTATATCGACCCCAGTACTTGCCTAATTCTTATGTCATCGACCCCCAAAAAGATAAGAGTCAGAGTCGACCTCAACGGTGTTTGAACTCAGGAAGCAAAGACAGATAACATACCGCTAAGCATTTTGACCAGCGCGCTGGTTTCAGATTTTGGCACAAGGCCAAAAATATCAGGGATGGGTAAATCGATTTCCTCGATTCTATTATTCAACTGGGACTTATTTTCACCGATTTAGAAAGGCAAAGTGAACCTCGACGGAATTTGAACTCAGAACGAAAAGACGGACAAAATGCCGCTAAACATTTTGCCCGGCATTTTAACGATTCTATCAGCTCGTTGTTTTAGTAACAGCTTCAAGTTTTGACACATGGCCTGCAGTTTTTTGAGGATGCTATATATCTGTTACATCGACCCCAGTGCTTAACTGGTAATTATTTTATCGACTCTGAAATGCTGTCCCGAGAGGTACGTGAACACAAAAGGTAAAGAATCAGTAAAGCCTTTTATCCAATGCTCTAACGTTTCCTCCAACTCGCCTCTCTAATAACTATTAATAGTTTATATTTTAGTATAAGGTCAGCAATATTCGAGTAGGGGAGATATAGAGCCCATTGCTCAGGTTTACAGTCTTTTTTAGCGACGGTGAAACGATGAAAATAAAATATACTTGAGCAGCATTTGAACTCAGAACCTAAAGTATCAGTAGAAATACCACTCAGCTTTTTATCCAACGCGTTAACGATTCTACCATAGATTTTATGAGTTATTATGTCTGCAAATATCTATTTTAGATGCTTAATATGTTTAATAATGTCGCCGGTGATGTGGATAGATCAAGCTAAACATAATTCACTTTTTGTAATGTTATTATGTATAGATTTTTGTATTTTTCTGAATACAAAGGGATGGACGAAAAATGAAACAGATAAGATATTGTCTGCGGAGAATGAAAAATTCGGTAGAGATTTTTTTAATTAATTATTCATTTTTCTTTGAATCATCTAGAATAATAACATATAATCTAGTATTTGATGTGTCAGTGCTACAGTAGAATTTATTTTTCTAATTATCAGTTTCTATAACAATACTTAGAAATACATTAACGGAGGAATAACACATTTTCTCAATCCTCACTTTAACATTAGCACATTCATATCGTAAAAACTATAAGGGCTCTTTCAATTCTATTCTACCCCACTACCTCTAAAACTTCGTCTGTTTTCTGTGTGCTACCTCTAAATGTTGAGTGGAAGTTGTACACTAACTGCCAATAAGACAAGGCAAATACAAAAGTTTGAGAAAGGGAATAGAAAAGATGTCTGTCTCTTATATATTATTAAGTTTGAAAGCTAATTCATTATATTGAACTCTGTCAAGATGAGAATGATAGCCTTTGCACACCACATTCAGATTGTTATAACTAAACTGGTAAGAGGATATAGGAGTACCAGATATATTCAAGCACTGCTTCCAGCCCTTAAATTTGCAACAACGTATTATAGCAAAGTACTAAGAATACAATTAGCATGTCACCATAACATGGGCTGCACCCAGATTCCACTCTCATTGTACATCTACAAGGAAGCATTTTTCCCGAACATGGAATACAACGGAAATATATTTCGATCCACACAGTATTTCCAAAATATATACATCTGTAGGACATATATACGCAGTATCATACACTCAATTCAGCTAAAAAAAAAATATTTCTGTATATAATAAAAATGCAAAAGAGAAATAAATATCATAATCAGACGGGCTTTATCTTGTCTGACAATGTCGTGTCCACCGAGAGAATCACGTTAAGATGGAACATTAAGGATGCCTCCTTGAAACAGCAGTTAAAGCTCCTGCAGATTAATCTTGTTATCTCCTTCTACAAAACACATATCAAATTAACTTTTATATAACCGAAAGAAATCGGATGGTTATATTGTGAATGATTCTGATTAAAAAGAAGGATAATGAAAGTAGATTTGCAGCGAAGTAACAACATAACAAACGACATACTGACCTAATTTTAAATGAAAGCGCACAACTGTCATCTACAGCGAAATTTATCATTTAAAATTAGCCATATATCAGAATGTTCAATATGACCCATATCAAAATGTAGGTATGAGATATCTGGACAGCGGTCCAGTTCATTTCACACGACGGGTTTCGTTAAAGCAGAACAAAAATATAAGAGCAACTGAATTTTTATCATAATAATATATGTTTTTATCCGGCACTTGTGTACGGAGTTATCAGTAGCTCATAATTCGCTACATATTGTATACAAACTAGGAAACAGCGAAACAGATTAGAAAAAGTTGCATGACAATGCATTCAGCTGACAGCGTGGAATAATTGAATCATATAACACAATGTTTGTCGATAATTTGAAATGGAATTTTACTTGTTTTAATAACCAGTGTATAAATTGTAATTATGCAGCAAATATAAAGAGAGACGTTGAAGGAGGGAGAAAAAATTTGCATAAGCTCTCGTTTGGAAATTCGGCAAATTCAGATAATTTTATATACCATGATAATGAAAGAGTTCTGGCGTCAGCAATATCGTCTCCTGCGCGACATAATATCTTATGTAACTACTGAATGTATCCTGTCTTTCTGCTGAGGCAGATTTCAGCTAGTTTCATGAGACTTTTTATTTCCACTTATGTTTAGAAAATTATTGTTTATAATAAAGTATCATAATTTGACAATGGTAGATAACTTTGTAACTATCACTTTATTTTCATGTGTACGCGTGTGTGTGTGACTGTATGTTTGTGTATCTATGTGTAGTACATACATACATACATATATATATATATATATATAAATATATATATATATATATATATATATA
>NC_068988.1:16780147-16783449 GCF_001194135.2 Octopus bimaculoides | reverse complement strand
TATATATATACATTATAGTAAGAATGGATATATAAGGGTGGAAGACCACAGGAACAATACCGTATATCCAACGCAAGATTTAATATATTATATATATATATATATAATATTAGGGATAAAATCCAAAATTACAGGTAAAATCTCAATTCAAATCAATTTATTAAATAAACTATATATAAATATATAGTTTTAGGGAAAAGAACCAAGGTTCATGAACTGATCGATGAAAACCCACTGTCACATATAGAAAAATTAATAAGTAAAAGCACAGTAAATAAGTATAATATAATACAAAGTAAATATCATAAGATAAAGATAATATATATATAATTCGATTATCTTCTACCAGTTGCAGATAAGCAATTAAATGAATAAAACTTTTCTTAAATATACCCTGAGCTAGAATGCAGAACCACTTCACAGCCTCCAGTTTACGTGCACCAAATATTCTCAGCTGAACTACTTGCTTAAGTATCCCTAACCCAAATCTGTCTCGCTTCTTTCTACCTCTCGCTTTTGTCTTTGTGTATGTTAAATGTACGATTGTATATTTTTATGTTTGTGTATTCATATGTATAAACATGTATGTGTGAACACTCATATTGTACTTTTCCCCCAAAATTATCACCCTGCGCCTTATAATCTGAAGGTCAGATTTTGGGTTGGCGTGTGCAACTGACAAGTGTCAACTTTGGTGCTGCTGTAGTCCTACCAATCTCTTTTCTTAGAAAGATTAGCAATTGAGCCTTATAAATAAACAATAAAGCTATACAAGTGTAGATTTAGTCATGAATTATAAATATATTTATCCAGTACATCATAAGCAAATTTCAACTTTCAGAAGGTGTGTAGTTAAATTTGTACACGAGAGGATAGGAAACAGTATCGTTAGTGTTTCTTGGTTTTTACCCATGAAAATGTGTGAAACATTTCACTAGAGTATTCAAGCTCAGATGCAGTTTTATTTTGCCTTTTTTTCAAATTAGGCCTCTCAAAATTGGGGAACGCCTTGTATGTTTGAAATTATGGTATTATACGCGCTCATCTACCACAGCTGATGGTAGTTCTATTACAAATGATGATGATGATGATATTTTTTATTGTACCTAAGACACCTACTATGATAGGATTTTTTTCTGTTTTTAGATTCCACTTTCGAGTTACCTCTATTTCCAGGTCTCTGTATTTTGAAAGTTTCTCCATTTCTTTTAGGGAAACGTTGTCGTCTGCTGGTATTGATACATCAATTTGAAAGCCTTTTTCTTCTTCATGATCTCTGACAACTGTATCTGGACTATTGGCCTATTATTATTATTATCATTATTATTATTATTCATATACACTCAAACGATTTGACTGTTGAAAATGAAAAGAGTCCTAACATCAGGCTACAAGAAGTAGCCTTAGATGCCAAGCACCCTCCTAAGTATCCTAGCTGTCCCTAATAACACTGTTTTATGATGCTGTGCTAAACTGGGCTTTATGCCTATTTCCTCTATCCATCTGTTCCTAATGCACGTATATGTACTAGGATACATTTTACCCGCACTTTCTATAGGCTCTGTAATCCGATAACTAGGTTCTGGTGCTTTGTTATTATCATTATTATCATTATCATCATCATGATCATGATCCCTTTTCCTGAAATCCACTAATTTTGAAGACGAAGAATTAGCCGATAAAAGTGACCCTAATACGCTAGTTAATCGGCCCCAGATACATGAAAGGCAGATAAGACCTTGGCGAGAATTCAACACAATGTACACGCCGGAAGAAGTATCACAAAGCATTTTTCTAAGCAATAATAATTATACAAATTTATACGTTTAGCTTCAATTTTATATGCATGACGTTTGGCTTTGCATGACGATTTCTATGCTGTCGTCTGGAGTGTGTGAAACAATTTGCTAAAGAACGACCCATAGGCATACCACCATAAATGCGTAGTTGATATTGTCGTAATTAGTTCAAATTATCGATGAATATTTTGCAGGAAAAAGAAAATGAACAACATAAGTGGTAAAATATCTCTGATTTCGCATTCTACAATAGTAGAGTCAAAACATAAAAGCAACAAGAAAAAAATATATAAATATACGCATACATAAAATTAATACAGCGAAGCACAAACAAATATAGGAATTCAGCGTTTGTTTTCGTCCACTGTTGTTAAATCACAAATCTTTTGCCTTCATTTCAACAACATGCATCTTTCTACTTAATCAAATTCAGAAGCATGGACAATTTAGACATAAATCAATTCAAAGCAACAGAAGGGAAATTAAGATAAACTGTAGCATTCATCATTTGAAGGGTTACGGTAGAATGTTTGCCGTATTAATTAATTACATTAATGCATAATGGGGTTGTATACCAGCCTCGCATACATATATTGTGGTTCCGGTCTACATATAGAGACTGCAACAATTCAACCACAGGAATGGTAACGATTTATATATTTTTGTGCAACTCTCTTTCTTTCCTTCTCGCCCACTCTCTCTTTCTCCTTCTCTCCTCTCTCCTCTTTCTCATATATATATTTATAAATATGTGTCTGTGTATGCACGTATGTATTATATTTATGTGAGAGACACAGAGAGAGACAGAACCGAATACACACATTCACATACACACACACACTAACATACACACAGGCAGAGGGAAAGATAGACAAAGGCAGTGATAGGCATTACGGAAACATTTCTTTCAAAATATATGTATATATCTATATCAGTATGTGTATCTATATATGCGTGTATTCGTATGTGTGTCTATAAATGTGTGTTTGTCTTTGTGTCTGTGTATTCAGGAATCAAATATGAACGTTATATTTACATGACATTTTTCAGATAAAATATATGAATGTATGCATTCGTGATTTTATATGTTTGTATCAATGTGCAGTCGAGTTATTAGTGTGTAATTACATGAATAAATGAAACAGTAATCGTTTACGAGTACTTGAAAATTCCATTTATTCGCATCATTTTTAACAAACATCTATTGCATGAAAATGACACCATAAGGAAATGTTTTTGGGACCTTCCGGTATATGTTTTTCACAATCTCATATCATTCATAATCCACAGCCTAAGTCACCCTAACTCCTTGTCACTCTCACTCTGCCTCTCTCTCTCTCTCTCTTTGTATCTATCTATCTATCTATCTATCTATCTATATATATATATATATATATATATATTTTAAAAAATAACGTCGACCACTAACGTGGACAATTAATGCGCTAGAAATAGATCACATCTTGTGTCTATTAAGACCTGGTCTTAATAGACACAAGATGT
>NC_068988.1:16778360-16779804 GCF_001194135.2 Octopus bimaculoides | reverse complement strand
TATAGTGTAGTATATTGCCACTTAAGTGTGGCTGACCCCTAGGGGTGGATGTTACACTTAAGTGGCAATATACTACACTTTATCGTGCAGTTACTGTTAATACTTCATATAGAGAATTAACATTGCTATATATATATATATATATATATATATATATCCCTCTCTCTCTCTCTCTCTCTCTAACACACACACACACACACGCATACATACACACACTCATATGGACATATATATGTGTGCGTTTCTCTGTGTGTGTGTGTGTTTACATATATTACATAAATACATACATACATATTACATAAATACATAAATACATATATACATACATCATACATACATATGTGTATGTACACAGCTGTCACACATGCTGCAACGATGCACACCTCAGACAGCAGTTGTTCAGAGACTTCTCAACCATGATGTCACAGGCCTTTATTCCACTGTAGAAATGTTCATTAAATACGTTGTCTCCTCCGTCTACCATCAGCCATGCTATTGAACACATGATAAGGATGTTAAAAATTAGGCAACACCTTTGTCGCACACTTTTTAAATTCAAAGAACATTAGTAGAGACAATTTCACTCTCTCATCATTGTGTTTACCTCAGACAAAAGAGGGATCACTCTACATCAATGGACAAAAACGAAGTCACAGACGTTATATCGGAGAACTTTGTCACTCACAACTCTTGAATGGCCTTTGTCTCTACTTTCTCTTCCGCCTTGCAGTTTTTCCAACTTATACCACAACCCTTACGAAGCAAGATATATAGGATTGCCGTTTTAGTTGACGATGGCTTAATCCTGCAACGGCATGTACTGCGTTAATACTTTACTAAAAGTACAAACGATCCTAATATATATCGATGTATATTGTATATATAATTAATTTGGGGTACCGTGTTAGTCGATCTAATTTACACACCCAAATAATATCAGGTGAATAACAAACCCAGTGCAGAAGTGTTTGCATTTGATATTCTTGCATGCGTGTATGTATGTATGCACGTTTGTATGTATGTAGACAGATAAATAGATAAATGCATATACAGTTGTAAACGTTTATATATGCAAAATACATATATATGTACTTGTGTGCGTATGTGTACGCGTCTAACGTATATAAGGATATATAAATATAGATAGATAAATAGATAGTTAGATAGATGGAGGAATTTATCTGTAAAAATATGTGACACTTATTCGGTAGGCAGGATAAAACTCCGAGTTTCGGATGACGGGGTGGGAACCCATGCCAACGTCTCTTCAGTTATCCCGCCATAGAAAATTCGTGTGAAAAATGACCGTTAAGCGGGGTTTTATCATGGCTACCGAATAAATGCCACATATTTCTACAGATAAATTCCTCTATCTACATAATATCGAAGTCTCTTTATTTCTTTTGTTGTCCTTTCTATTATTATTATTAATAATAATAATTAT
>NC_068988.1:16775390-16777988 GCF_001194135.2 Octopus bimaculoides | reverse complement strand
ATATATACATATATACACACACATATATATTTATATATCCATATATACATACATATATAAAAGTAATTATACACACACAGACAGGCAGACAGACAGATAGACACACACACACACATGTAGATGCCATACGTATACACACACTACATTCTCCAGTATATCCTACTAACACTTGCAACTTCAGCTATTACCTCCGCCTTAGCAAAGGCGGAGGTATTGTTTTCCGTCGCGTTTGTTTGTTCGTCCGTGAACAAGATATCTCACGAACCGCTCGATGGATTGGGATGAAACTTTCAGGGATGTTTGGCCTTGTGACTAGCACGAACTAGTTAGATTTTGAGATCGATTCGGTTCCGGAAAAGGATTCTGGATTATTATTCCTGCTTTTCACTTAATTTCTGAGAGCGGTCGGGTTCATTTTTAGTATTCTTGTTTTTGAGAGCAGCCGAGTTTATTTCAGATATTCTCATTTTAAAAATAATTTCCGGCTAATCATTGAGAGGACGTTTGTATTGCCTTGATGGAGGTTTGCGCCCTCTAGTACTCTTCTTTTTAGACTGAAATGCTTTTCTATTTGCGATTCTATGTTAGCAACATCTATTAAAGGATCATTATAATCATTATCACTGATATTCTTTCAAGCAGGGGTCCTAATTCTGGTGATATAGTCGAAAAATATTCTGTAGTGGATGAGGTGTAATGGAATACCGTGCTCACACATTTCCTTTCGGCCAATCCTTTATTGACTTTTCATATTCTGGTTGGAACAGATGACTGCATCGTTCAACGATACCTTGCGAAATGAAAGAAATCATTACGATAATCACCATCATTATCATTATCATCGTCATCATCATCCACATTATCTTCATTTAGGGTCCATGAAATACTTACTTTCTGAGCTTTGCCTTTCTTCATTCAGATTCTATAAAATTAATCCCAGTTGAGCCCTGGGATCGATGTACTCAACTTATCCCTTCACCCGAAACTTCTGGCATTGTGCCATAATTTGAAACCACTGTTACTATTATTGATGTTGACGTTATTATTATCATTTGAATCATAATTTAAGCATTTGAACTATAACCAGTTTATAGCAAATCAATTTGGGTCACGCTCTAATGATCCAACCGAGCCAATACTCTACTCCGATGAAGTATTGACCTTGTTCACATGGTAGACATCTAAAATGTTGTGCTGTTGTTGCCTAGTCTCATTTCAGTTCTCATTAATTCAAGACGATTTAATAGCATAACGAATTAGATATCTTACGCTACTTAGCTATGTCCCTAATTCCATGTTCAAAGCCTGGACATGTTGATTTTACTTTTCACTTTTCTAGAGAAAGATAAGCATTAGAGAAACAACATAGTCGACATATTCAAATATATATTTCCTCAAAATGTATTGCATTGTGCCAATATTAGAGACTATCGTTATTACTATTTATCTATCCACACACTCTTGTGGATAGAATTTATAACTTGACCTAACGATAGCCAGAATTATCAATGCACAGGTTATCAGTTTCATTTATTTTGGCGAACTAACAAGTGATTATATTGTTTCCAGTACTCGAGCGGTACCACTTTTATCTTCAGTGGGAAGATGACGAGAAAAGTAGACAACCGACAGGGTTTTGAACGCAAAGGCCTAGAGATCTAGATTAATTTATTTCAAATGATTTTGTTTCCGGCCCTCTTGTTTCTGTCAATCAACTGCTTAAAACATCAATATATTATCACTATAAAATTATGAATTTCAGTTCATTGTTGATATCATGATCATTGGTGGATTGTTGTCGTTGTTGTTGTTGTCTTGTATTGTTGTTGTTGTTGTTGTTGTTGTTCTCATCAAGTAGACTTATGATTAAGGTTCTTCCACTTACGTGCTTGCCATAAAGCGGCGAGCTGGTGGAGTCGTTAGCACGCCGGGCAAATAATGCTTAGCGGCATTTCGTCCGTACTTATGTTCTGTGTTTAAATCCTACTGGAATGGACTTTGACTTTTACCCTTTCGATAAAATAAGTACCAGTTGAGCAGTGGGCTCGAAGTAATCAACTTATACTCCACATCCACCTCCGAAATTGCTGACCTTGTGTCAAAATATGAAACCAATTCTGAACACTATCTTTAATACAATGAAACATGTATCTAGGAATATATCTTGAATACATTTTAAATGTACAAAAAATGTTATTTGTAGCAGAGTCATCAATTATATCGTAAAGGTCTGATGATCTGTAGAATCTGCTCTCATCAGGCAGACGTATGGCCGAAGTTGTCCTAGTCTTGATTATGCCACCTTCGATTTAGCCAAACGTGTTTAGTAAGATGTCTCAATGAGCTTGAAATGCGATTTGAGTATATTCGATTGTTACATGGTAAAGATCCAATGCCTAATGTAAGGTTCATATTAGGGATAACAGTGGTCGTGATGACCAAAGCATTATTATAGAGTGAAATATATTGCTGTCTCCTTCATATTGTTCCAATTCGGTTTCGATTCTGGAATGGATCGGATTTGATAATAAAAAAGATTTAAATCCGTCCATTGTGACACACACAGGCAACTAAATCTGTAATAAACGTCTTTATATA
>NC_068988.1:16773041-16775189 GCF_001194135.2 Octopus bimaculoides | reverse complement strand
ATATATATATATGTATGTATATATAATTTTGATTGTAATGTAGACAACTTTAATAAAGTTGGTTAAGTTTCATTATTAAAAAAAGAAAACCGAACATTGCTTAAATAATGAGAACGTTTATAGATCTTATTAAAAATTACTTCCCATAATCCTAATAACTAAGTAAATACAATGAAAATGAAACAATCTATGATAAAATCTTATCAATAGCCATTAACATCCGAACACGGATATAATTAGCAATAAATTCAGATTTAATACAAGCCTAAAATGGGTTTTTATGACAATGGAGAAAAAGTAACTTTCGATTTATCATCGTCATCGTCGTCGTCATCATCATCATCATCATCATTATCACCAACATTTTACTCCTCAACCTTCACGTTGACACCCACCTCCTCCGTCTCATCATTATCATCCTTGTTGTCATCGTCGTCGTCGTCAAAATCGTCATCATCATCATTATCATCATCATCATCAGTTTCATCACTGTCGTCACCATCATCATCGTCGTCGTCGCGATTAATAGGCTTGTCATGATCCTCATCATGATAATCACCATCCTCCTCCACATCATCATCATCTTTATCGTCGTCATCATCATCTTCATTATTATCATCAATTTAGTCGTCACCAATGGTTTAGTCATTGTTGCTTTCTACATGGTTAGAGTGTACTGAAGTGGTTTTCCTTTTTATTATCATCGGCTTTCCAGCGTTTATCTGCGAGTCTTTAATGCACTGCCAGAGGAAACTTCGTGTTCCAGATGTTTCTACAACATTGCCTATTTTCGTATACGGCATCTGCTTTGCTTTGTTGTAATGTTTCTGTTGTTCTTTCTGCTGTTACTTTATTAAATCATACGACAGAAATAACACTTTAGAGATACTTCAGTTGTATGATATAATATTGGACGGTATTTAAGCAGAAAAGTATAATTCAAATTGTTGGCAGTAGGCAAACTGTACTATATGATAGGATACACATATTATATAGGATGTATTATATCACAGGATGAAAGGAATATACGGTGAGATTAGCGCTGTTGAGTTCAGTGTATCTCTCAGACAAGGACGACTGGACGTGGATGGTGAGCTAAGTTCTAAACGCAGGTATATGCGTGTTTGTGTAACTACATGTATGTGTTTGCATGTCAGTGTGTGTCTGCGTGTGATGTCTGTATGTGTTTGTATCTCTGGGTCTTTCCCTGTGTTTATGTCTTTGTATATGTTTATGCATCTGTGTGTGTCTGTATGTGCGTACTTCATTTTTATATTTATATTTTTCATCATATCCGGTGGAGGAATCATTTATTTCATAACTTACTTATTCATATTTTTTATCGATTTATTTTAGAATTTTCCGCTTCTTTGCTGCTTGTTTCAACTTCAATTTCCTTGTGATTTTTAGATTTCCACCATTTTCTTCAGACCCTTAATGATTACATCAAGAACAGTTCTTTTCTTGATATATTTCTCGCTAGGAGAATCTAGTAAATTTCTCAGTCTGGCTACTTCAATACCATGTATTACATTGGCACTGATTATAACCCATAAACCATTTTTATATGCGTCCCAGTTTCCCAGCTGACGACTTGTGATTGCCTCATTCATTCAATAGCAAACACTATACAATACGTTCTATTTCGATGCATATGGCTATTTATAAATTGCATCAAGCACAGACTTTAGTAAAATAGTTGCGAAATGTTGAACAAAATAGCCATGGAATTCTCTACACCCTTCCTTCTCTTCCCTCCCCCACCCTCTCTCTATCTCTCTCTCTCTCTCTTTCACTTTCTCCTTATTTCTGTTTGTATGTACATATGTGCATGTATATGTATGTATTTATGTTTAAACGTATGTGCGTTTCTATAATGTTCATATGTGTATGTGTGCGTGAGTGTATGTTTGTTTGTACAGGAATATGATTGCTTGTGCGTCTACTCTGATTATATACATAATCACACTCACATGCGTATATATGTATGTATATATATATATATATTTGTATATATATATGTATACATATATATATGCATACATACATATAAATATATATATATATATATATACATACATACATATAAATATATATATATATATATATATATATATATATACACACACACACACACACACACACACA
>NC_068988.1:16764969-16772954 GCF_001194135.2 Octopus bimaculoides | reverse complement strand
ATATATATATATATATATATATATATATATATATATATATACTCACACACACACACAATAACACACATTGCATACATATTCAGACATCGAAATCACTTTTGGAAAATCACTACTTGGAGATCGAAGAAACACGTACCAGTAACTCAATGCACTGAGCTCTACCAAGTAACACACATCATCCTGCTAACACTAGTTCTGTGTGTCACTAAAATATAATAATATATATCGACGTTACAGAAAGCTATGAATAGAAATAAGTATAGAGATAGCTATGTCTTGAACTACGGAGCAATAAGTAATGACCTGTGTAGCATCATTCACAGCCATCTTATCAACTGTATCAGCTCTATCGCCAACCTCTGCTTAAAACACATAATAGAGGTAATATAATTGATATTTCCAGTATATATAGACTTTGAAAATGGCTTGTCTGTCTCTGTGTGTAGCATTCGTCTTTATGTTTGTGCTCGCATACAGGCTTATTTCCTCGTATGTCTTTACGAGTATGCGTGTATGTGTGTGTTTGCATCTCTCTAGTTTCATCAGTTCTGTAGATGCATTTAATACTTATTTTGTGTATGTGCATATTTATAAGGAAATATTTTCCTCTCCAAGCAATGGTATATATCCAAATTATTTCTATTTTCTTTTGATTTTTTTTTTTTGTAAGGTTGTTGTGTGCGTTTGTGCGTATGCGTGCAAAACATCTATGCGTTTGTGTCTGAGTATCTCGGCGCCTAAAATTACACATATGAATGTCTAAAGCGTGTCTATTTTTCGCTGTTTAAGTGTCCATTCTCCTATCGTATGTTTTTTCATAGTGTAAATAATTATTTCAATTTACTTCTTTTTTTCCTAATTTTTGTCGTAGGCCGTATCCGTCTGTTTACTTGTATATATACATACATGTTCGCGTATGAGTATGTCCACGAATCTATGTCTGTATAAGTGTGGCCATGAATATGCATGTATAAGTCTATGTGTTTGTAGGTATAAGTATGTATGTGTGTGTGAGGAAGACAGATAGTGTGTGTGTGTGTGTGCGTGTGTGTGTGTGTGTGTGTGTGTGAGTGATTGGTTTAGTGAAATATGATGAAAATGCTAAGAAGTTCACTTGAGACCGTTGCGGTCCTAGTTTCGATGGAGTTAGGAGAATGCGAATCAATTTTCTTTTTTCTTTAGGCGAGGCACCCAGTATATTATGCAAATCTGTTGTAATATAACCCCGTGCTCTCCTGTTAGTATGTACTGATGAAAATCTATAATCGGTATATAAGACCTGCCTCTCAATAGTTTTCCATAGACGTTCTTCTTTTCACCAATTTACATTACCGGGCAATTCATCTCTAAAACAGTGAAATCCATTTTAACCCCTGATAACAATATCTCGCCTATTGTGCTCGCGTCGTGTTGTTGTTTATATTGAAATATTTCATCAGCAGTCATTAAAAATAAGAAATCTAGATAAATTTGCGTTCTGGTCTTCCTTAGGCATGACTACCAGGACAATTCTTCCTTTCGTGGGTTCTATCGATTAAGTTCTGTCTCATTCAAATATAGTATTTCACGTATTTCGCATTTTTAGATAGTTCTACTACATGTGATATGCTCTTAGATAGTAATGGTATAGGACGATATGTAGAATGCGATGTATCTATCAGAGTTCCATCAGAGGCTGTTATTTCTGTCAATTTTGGTATATTCTACTTTTCCTTATATTTATCGTCATCACTATCACATTCATCACCTTCATCACTATCATCATCATCATCATCATCATTATCATCATCAGTATCATCATCACTGCATTCATAGTCAAACTAATTATCGCCAACATCAGTATGATCATCAATATCATATACCTGACCTTTAATATTATCGTAAACACACTGTCAATGTATCATAAATACCTTTAAGGGGAAGAACTGGCAAAACCGTTACCACGCCGACGAAATGCTTAGCGGCACTTCGTCCGTCTTTACATTCAAATTCCACCGCGGTCGACTTTGACTTTCATCATTTCGGAGTTGATAAAGAAGTATTAGTTAAGTACTGAGTTCCATGCAATCGACTTACCCACCCCAGGTGTCTTCTAATATAGCCTCAAGCCGACCAAAGCTTTGTGAGTGCATTTGCTAGACGAAAACTGAAAGAAGCCCGTTATATATATATATATATATATATCATAGTGTATATTTAACCACAAGAAAAGTTACCTTTAACAGGCAGCTTTACACGTTAGAAGAGGCAGTCAAAACGACCAAAACCACATTTAAGAGCAATTTCGAAGGGAATGAAAAATAATAACTTTTACCTTGTTATTTTTTTACGGTCATACCTAAATTTCGAATTTTTTAACCGAAAAAAGAATTTGCTAGGCGAAATTCTCATCAGCAACCGCGCTTCTAGCGTGTAAAGCTGCCCGTTAAAGGTAGCATCACTTGTGTCTAAATGTATACTATTTCATATTGATAATATGTTGTCTATTGACTTTTCATACATGCTAGGCCACTGGTAGTGAAATTTCTAAAAAAAACTCGCTACCCTATATATTTTACGTATATATATATATATATATATATATATATAAAATCAAAATAAGCAACAAAGATATGCAGAGGTAATGCAGTACGATCGTTTCATGCAACCCCATTTAACTGAACAATGCAATCATTACATGAATTTAAAATGCAGAGCAATCCTCAGCTGCACAAAGACACAGAATTAAATTAAATTAAAACAGGTAAAACACATTAGTATAATTTTACCTAAAACCTCCAAGAAGGTAAGGAAATAGACAAAGAACAACTTAAGTGCCTAATTCATGTGAATCTATCTATATCTATGTATATATATATATATATGTGTGTGTGTGTGTGTGTGTGTGTGTGTGTGTGTGTGTGTGTTTGTGTGTCTGTGTTTGCCCCCTACCATCGCTTGACAGCTGAATCTGGTGCGTTCACGTCCCCGTAACTTAGCGGTTCGGCAAAAGGCACCGATAGAATAAGTACTAGGCTTTCAAATAATGTGTCCTGGGGGGCGATTTATTCGACTAAAGGCGTTGCTCCAACATGGCCGTAATCAAATTACTGAAACAAATAACAGATTAAAAGAGTAAACGACTGCTCCCATCCTACCTAATTTCAGGTGTTTTTCCTATAATTGTAAGAATTATTAGTATGGTTAACATATTGAGATTGTATTTCTTCTCTTATTTTAATGTTCCGAGTTTCAGCGAAAAATTTCGCGAGAGCGAATTGCTTTCTTGCTTTAAATAGTATTATTGAATATTTTTTTTTACTCTGGCACAAGGCCCGAAATTTTGGAGGAGGGTGCTAGTCGATTAGATCAACCCCAGTACTCAACAGGTTCTTAATATATCAACTCCGAAAGGGTGAAAGGAAAAGTCGACATCGGCGGAATTTGAACTCAGAACGTGTAGACAGACGAAATACCGCCAAGCATTTCGCCCGGCGTGCTAACGTTTCTGCCAGCTCGCCACCTTGAAATGGATGAAAGGCAAAGCCGACCACAGTGGAATTTGAACACAGAACATAAAAACGGACTAAATACGGTTTAACATTGTGCCTGGCGTGCTAACTATTCTGCCTTATTTATTATTGAATATTGTTTAAACGCTTCTTATGTCCATCACAACATTACACACGTTCCAGTTACAATTGAAATGTTGTTATTAAAGCGGCGAGCTTACAGAATCGTTATATTATCAGATAAAATGCGTAGCGGCATATTTTCCGGGTTTTCCTTCTGAGTTCACACTCCCCAAAAGTCTACTTTAATTTTCATTCTGTTGGTGCACATAAACGAAGTACTTGTTGAGTAATGGGGCTCGGTGTAATCGACTGACACTCTCAGACCGAATTCGCTGGGCTTCAGCCAAAATTTGAAACCATTAATATTATTCACTCTAGAGTTATATACATCTAATATTTTCTACTGTTTAATACGTATCTATTAGCTGTCTATAGCCGTCGGCATAACTGTTTGTATTATATCTCTATGTACATCTGTGAGTATTAACTAAGTAGCTACGATTCATTTTGATAGCGAAAGGTCATGCTATAACCTTGTCATCAAAACATTTGATGAATGCTGGCTTCAACTAATGATGTTTGCTTGTTTGTAGATTTGATTGATTGGTTATTTTTAATTACATTGATTAAAGAAGCCGAATAACATTTTTATATCAACACCAATTGATTTACGCATATGGCATCTAAATAATTATTTCACAGCACAAACAGATAAAATCTTATCTTGTGATATTTGCCTCACTGCCTATTTGGCTATCACTCTACAATTATGTTCCTTCTATCTTTCACCAATTCTCTTCATCTCAGTCTCTGTCCATCTGTCAGTCTCTCTCTCTCCTTCTTCCTTCTCTTTTTCTCTCAGTCTATCTATCTGTCTACCTACCTTTACGATACATGCGCACACACACACACATGAACATACACATACACATATGTATGTGTTTTAATATGTCTGTTTATGAGCTATTGTAGAATAGACAGTTAAAGTGATAGACAACGAGAGACACAGATAGAAAGAGACAGAAGAGGAGACAAATATATATTTGTGTATATTGATTGGAGATTGTGTATTCGTGTATATATATATATATGTCAAATGTTTCCTTGTGCACACATACATGCACCAAACATGCAGGGGTATACACACACACGTATATAAATTTGTGTGTAGTGGGATGTGTGGATAAATTAATGGGTATATTAATACATTTATACTTGTGTACCTTTTTTTATATATAAATATATATATGGTTGTGTTTGTATTTCTCTATACATACAGGTATGTGTGAATGTGTATGTGTGCATGTACGTTTATGAATGCGTGTATGTGGATGAGTGCGTGTATGTAGATGAGTGCGTGTGAATGCGTACGCGTATGAGTCTTTGTGTGCGCATGCATGTGAGTGTGTAAAAAGAGAAGTAGAGAGGGACAAGGAGAGAGAGAGATAGGGGGTGAGAAGAGGGAGAGAAAGGGGGTAAGAGAGAAAGAGAAAGAGAAAGAGAGAAGTATTTTCTTTTATATTCATATCAACGCTCAAACAACATTTAGCACAGGAATATTCTTTTAATACATTTTTAACTTCCAATAACGCATAAGCAAACATAAATATCCTTATTTATGTTTGGTATTTATTTATTTTCCTTCTGACACACTTTTATATTGGAAATAATCCTTTGATATAAATATTTCCAATGGAAAAAATTCTAGTAAAATCAGATTCGTTATATGGAGTGCACAAAAATTATTTTTTACCCATAAAGCGTACACCATTTATTCATATCTTTATTTTAAGATTTTGTCTGATATAAACACATATAAATTATTAAAAAAGGAGAAAAAATGACTAAATTGTAACATTCGATTTTAGCCATAATGAAAGAGAAGAAATAGAAGTGAATCGAACTATAAAATGTATGAAAAGAAATTTAGCCATTAGCCATGTTTTATTTGTGAGAATGAGCAGATGATATTCACATAATATCTAGCCTTTGCCCTACTGCGAGAATTTGTGTCTGATATACGTATAAACATACATATAGACGCGCTCTCAAGCATATATAGGTATGTATGTATGTATGTATGTATGTATGTATGCATGTATGTATGTATGTTTATACAAACGCATTTAAATGTATAAGTTTTGTATCTGAAAAATGCTGAAGTGGGGTCAATTCTACAGATCAATTCCCACCGTTTCGAAAAGGCGAGGCCTGTTGTGAAAGCAAGGAGAAACGTTACTTTTTTGTTGATCTGGAATTGAAAGGATTTGCTGCCAGCTGAATATGAAATGTCTCGTTTTGAAAAGTCACACAGCATTATTATCCAATTCTGTTTAGTACATTTCTAAAGCTTTTTTATTCATATCAAATTTTATGTCTTTAATAATTGCTTCTGTTCCTGGAAATGAAGTCGACTGATCAGCTGACATTACAACTCATTATTCGCAGGCTTGAAAGAGTGACTGTGAACAGCGTGTGCATGTCGATGAAAATGAATTGTGAATTATACTGAACAATGCAATTGTACAGCCTATTTGTTGTGTTCTTATTGAAATGTAAAATATGGCAAAGGGGTAAAGACAACTGCATGCATACACAATGAGACACGTGAAACAAGTCTTGAACATCACCTAAAAAGACAAGGTGAAAAACGTCACTGTCTTAGCTAACGGCAAATGTTCTAGTACCGAAGATATATTGTAGCGTGCTAAATAATGCAGAAAATATTTAGTACAAAAATCTAAGTAAACTTCGATCGCAATTTGAGGCTTGAGTTAACAGCGTGAGGAGGATCAACGTTGATACTTAAAAGTAAATAGCAGCAGCCCTGGTCAGAAACCTGCAGGAGAGAGCAAAACACTCTTGATTATAGTATAAGAAAGACGTCGTCGATATCGTCTGGAAGTAAGACGACGACGATGATGATGATGATGATGGTGATGATGATGATGATGATGATGATGATGATGATGATGATGATGATGATGATGATGATGATGATACATATCAACATCCTGTAAAGTGCCTATCATGAGTTATCTGTCGACCTTACCAATTGGAAGAGTACAGTTGCCCGAAATACTGTGCAGTGGAATCATACTTGAAACTATACGGTTACAACGCACAGTATTGAAATTACTAGCTCAGTTTACGACTGGAGGATAGAATTGTTTTATTACCTCGCTTTTGTTTGCTCTATTTGATGAAATTCACGGTCGAAAGCTATAATTTGAAGGAATTTTGGATGTCATCGCAATTATCATCGTCATCATTATTATTATTATCACGTATAATCATGAGTTGTAACTGATAGGGCGTTAGGATCACAATTGAACTGCCGTGGATACAACACTGGCACTGGTTTAGGTATTTTGCTCTTCGATGTGAGACTTCATTTTCATGCTACGCAAGCCTTCTCAGCGGTAATATATATTTCAATCGATGCTGATACAGAATATTATTACATGAAAACTTGGTAAAGCTACAATCAGCGAAAGTTTAAATTCATTTCTTGTATTGTCATTCCGTTTGAGTGCAATAAAAGAACTTGTAATGAATGTGTAAGCTATTGATGACAGTAAGATTTAACAGCGTTTAGGATTAGGCCACAAATATTGGTCTACTTCTATTGCTTATGGTTACTAAATCTATATATTTTTTTCGACATTAGGAACCAATGACATATGAAATTTATTAGACTATGCTAATATTATCGAATTCAGTTCGAAAAACAATGTAGTATTGGCCCTTGTCATGTATAAAACTTAATACATAAATACAATATCCAACAGGTACTTTACCACAATTTCTCTAACAATGTAATAACATTCATTATTTATAAAATGCCTCAAATATCTTAGAAGTCCAAATATATTCAGGTTCCTGGTGGTTATACGTGGTGAGTCTTTTACTTTGCCAACAACAATAAAGTTCAGCGCTGTCATTTGTATTTGTGGAATAAATACGATAATATTAGTCATGGACGAAGGTGGTTTTTATATTCACCGTCTAGTTATTTCTAGTAAGCTTTTTAATGTTCTCCACATTAAATACGTTAACGTTACCTTAAATACACTTCAATCAATTTAACCTCCAACTTCTAGGGAAAAACTTGCAAGCACCACTGATCAAAGCTTTTCTACTCCAAGTGTTGGCTGGCCTAGCCGTATCATTAAATTAGTAGTCAGCACATCAGTCTGTTCGACATTTATTTAAACTTTTTTCTTAAATGAGTATACATACGCACACATGCATTGCATACACCCGAAATGACTATATATGTCTACCTACATGTACATACATACATACACACACACACTCACACACACACACACACGCATCTGAATATATGTATAGGTATGCATGTGCAAGTATAGAGATTTGTGTTGTTCTGTGTACGTAACTGTAAATGTACTTATATATATATATATA
>NC_068988.1:16759907-16763778 GCF_001194135.2 Octopus bimaculoides | reverse complement strand
TATATATATATATATATATATATATTATTCCCATCAAGGCAATTATACAAGCAAATAAATTATTCACCAGATGCAATCGAAAATTTATCATATGGCTGCTAAGATAAAAATGATGTCCAATATATCAAAGGAATATTGATAAGAATTCAAGGAAGATTAACCGAACATAATATTATTGTCTGTTTGCTTAAAAATAGGATTTCACTTTCCTGGGCAAGGTCATGTTTGGAAGAAGGTCAGAGCCGTGGAATTCCATTGTAGTTATCTATAAGGTCTTTTGACTCAACTCATAAGGGATTTCAAGCTTTTTTTGAATTTATAAGTAAGATGTTATTGAACATAGACTACAACATAATTTTGTCGGTATCGGTTGCTTGTGCAGCATGAACTCGTATTTCATGAATATTTATATAGTAGTGTGATTTAGTTATATTTCATGCAATGAAAATAATAATGGTGTCATAATTTAAAACCTGAAAGAGATAAAGAGTGAGAAGTTGCTGAAGCTTACTAGGTGTCAGACGAAGGAAGCTGTTAAATCGTCTGCAAAACGATACGTAGTTACATCTCTATTTTTTACTTTAGCCACAACTAACAAGTTTAGCTAAGCAGTCTACGGAGAGAGATTTAAACCTCCGGTGGACTGAGTCTACGCAACCAAACGCTATCGTCTTAAAATACGACTAACACGTTATATTTCATTTATTTTTTCATCTTTTACTTGTATCAGTCATTACTATGCGGCCATGCTGGGGTAGACGTTTTGAGAAAGAAATGGACTAAAATTTATCACAGTAAAGGGGAAACTAGGGATCGCACATTTAAACACTGGTTTGTTCATTGTATCCGCTATCCTAACGATTACCTAAGAATATGAGCCTGCTCAGTTTGAATTTTTCTGCTCAAACAGCAATTTATCTGAGCACGTGCAAGCTTCCTCCGATAAGGAGTAAAGCTGAGTAGAGTAACGAGGATGAATGGAGTTCAGGTTTGGTTAAGGGACAGCCGAGAGAGGTGGTGAGAATTAGAGCGATTGAGACGCGGGCACAAGAATAGGGTGAGAGGAACGATGGGTATAGGTGGACGAGACAGGCAGGCGAGACGTGCAGGTGAGACGGGCGCGTCAGACGGGCTGGCGAGATGAGATAGAAGGTGAGATGGGCAAGGGGACGAGGGGAACGAGTTTGGATACGAAGGAGTTGAAGCAGCGAAGGTTGAAGTTTTTAGGGGGGGGGCAACACTTTTGGGTCTCCTCTACAAAACTGTATCGGTGTTATTGCTGGGCTGTAGGGAAGACAGCAAACCCAAGAACTACCAGGCGCACTCACCAATCATGGAAAATATAATAAAAGTAAAATTAAAGAACAAACGTCTCTTTTCGATTAGCCGCAAAATCTTAAAATATTTCATATATTTCTCTTCAAGCTAGGAAAATGTCTCAGGAGAAAAGTGGGAAAAGAAGGCGTTAATTTAAATACCGTTTAACGACGTCATTTTTTCTGTAGCTGTTTAGTACCAACTTATTTCATATGAGAAAAAATTTGACAGAATCCTTTCTTTCTATGACCTTCCCAACTTTTCTTGTAATTACAGAGACTTCTTGTGTGTTTATTCATCTTTTCTAAAGCCACGTCACGATTTGACAGTGATTATGCTTCCATTTCAAGTGCAAAGACATCTGCCTTATTTCAATGTCAATCATATTGTTCGGTATAATAAGCAAAGAAATTTTCATATGTTTCAGACGTTAAAAGTATTACAGAACTTTTCAAATAGTTTTTTTTCTTTGGAAGGCATTTATTGTAAGAATAAAAGCGAATGTTCATTTACATAAAAAAACTAAATGTTGTAGCAATTACATACACTCACACACACACCTACATACACACACACACCTACATACACACACACACACATACACATACATTCAGAAAGATTTACTGGTAAGATCTAGCACATTTTTACGTAACATAACTATGTCCTTTATATTTAGTAATTACTAATGGCACACTTTGAAGATGGTGGATTAGCAGAAAAGCCAGATCGTCGCAAATATCAATTTTCTGTATAAATATTTTCTCTGTACATTCTGTGTTCAAATTCTATCACAGTCAATTTTGTTTTCCATTTCTCACGTGTTGGGGACAAAATGAGACAACCTTCAAGTATTTGCTGTTAAATTAATCTTCTTCCAATTTGGTGACTGCGTTTCTATGGTCACAACATATATTTGCACATTTCGATTCAATTTATAGAATTTTTGAAGTAAAATAATATTTAATAATTATAAGATGATTTCAAACTTCGGCACATGGACAGCAGTTTCAGGGGCGGGGTTAAGCCGAATATATGGACCCTCAGTGCTTGCGCTCGACTGGTACTTATTTTACCGACCCTAAGAGGATGAAAGGTTAAGTCAAATACAGCAGAATTTAATCTCAGAACGTAAAGACGTACAAAACGCCAAAAAAACAAATGTCCCGCTGTACTAACGACTGTGCCATGTCGTCGCTTTAATACAAACACCACCAATAACAACAGCACAAACAATAATAATAATAATAATAATAATAATAATAATAATAATAGGGGTGATGAAAAGGATTATTAATAATAATTATATTAATGGTTTCAAATTTTGCCACAAGTGCAACAATTTTGGGGGAGGGATGAGTCGATTACATCGACCCCAGTGTTTATCTATGTACCAGTTGAACACTGGGGCTGCTGTAATCGCACATCCCTTCCCCCAAAATTGCTGCCCTTGTGGCCAAATTTGAAACCATTATTATTATTAATATTATTATTATTATTATTATTATTAAAGTCGCGATGAGGCAGAATCGATTGCACGCCGGACAAAATGTTTAGCAGCATTTCGTCCGTCTTTACGTTCTGAGTTCAAATTCCGCCGTGGTCGACTTTGTCTTTCATTCATTCGGGGTCGCTCACCTAAGTAGCAGTTGAGTAATCGACTAGCCCTCTACCCCAAATTTCAGACTTTGTGTCTTTAGTCTAAAGGATTATTATTATCATTATTATTATCATTATTATTATCATCATCATTATTATTATTATTATTATTATTATTATTATTATTATTATTATTATTATTATTATTATTAGTATTATTTCTTTTATTGTACACAGAAGCCCAAGTTATGAAGGACAATATCAAAGGAGATACTACGCGCAAAGCAGGTGGAGTTTATAACGATCAAATGTAAACACTACAACATCAAAGGATATAACAAAGAATATATTAATAGAAATTTGAGATAGTAAAGAGATAGAATCCTCAATAGCAGGGCGGTCGACCTAAACTAATAAGGAGTAAGCACTATGCAAACGTTCTGGATTGTTCTGCCATATTCCAGGCATCGGATGTGTCATCTTCCATCGGAAGTTTCATCTTTCCTTCTCCTTAGAAAAGCACAATTATAGTAGATCCATTCAGTCTCACCAGTCTTGCCACTTTCATCCACCTTTTGATGTTGTTGGCACTCCGTCGCTTACGACGTCGAGAATTCCAGTTGATCCGATCAACGGAACAGCATGCTCGTGAAATTAACGTGCAAGTGGCTGAGCACTCCACAGACACATGTACCCTTAACGTAGTTTTCGGGGATATTCAGCGTGACACAGTTTGACAAGGCTGGCCTTATGAAATACAGGTACAACAGAAACAGGAAGAAAGAGCGAGAGAAAGTTGTGGTGAAAGAGTACAGCAGGGTTCACCACCATCCCCTACCGGAGCCTCGTGGAGCTTTTGGTGTTTTCGCTCAATAAACACTCACAACGCCGGATCTGGAATCGAAACCGCGATCCTATGACCGCGAGTCCGCTGCCCTAACCACTGGGCCATTGTGCC
>NC_068988.1:16758173-16759200 GCF_001194135.2 Octopus bimaculoides | reverse complement strand
GAGGAAGATCAGTTAATTATGATTTTATTCAACATACTCCTCTTTCACATCCATATACTTATTCAGGCGGTAGTTCAGTTTTCCTTACCTCTCTAAAAGAAATTGGAAGTTTGGGCCTCTAACCACGCCTTTCGCCAAACCCTTACAGCAAAGAACTTTACAGCGTCCCCTCGTGTATTTATATATATACATATATATATGCGTGTGTGTGTGTGTGTGTGTGTGTTTCATTACTGCCTAACGTACTAAGCTACATATCTATCGTGCAAATCATTGTCTTATCTCTAAATATATAATATTGCTCTATTGATCACACAGACTGTTCTAATGTTCCACTTTATAAATTAGATACTTTCAAAACTGAAAAGATTACAATCAGTATTCGAAATACTGTAAGCGTTACTGTTATTTATAATCCATACCAACGTTTCATAAACTGCGGGCAGAGATAGATTATTTGGAATAAACATAAAACAGTTTCATGGTGCAAAGTTTCTTGTTTACAAAAACAGACCACTAAAACTCGACTGAAATCTGGAAACTAGTCCGTTTATGTGTCAGTAGTGATACTACTAAACACATTATTCTGTCTGCAACAGAGATTCCTGTCTGCTGCGATATCTACCTTCATAATACGCATACATATACACACACACACACACACACACAGACGCACACACACAGGATGCAGACGCACACACACATTTATACATATATGTATTTATAAATATATATATTTATGTGTGTGTGTGTACGCATACCTATGAAAACACAGATTTTCTGTATACCTCTTTATCAAACATATATGTTGGGCACCACAATATAGGCTTATTGTATTTATACATATTGGATAATTGTTGACTTTGATGTGTATATCTACTTTACATATAAAATAAAAGAAGAAAGACAAAATTCAAAACGTCAATTCATCAATAGACCGACCATTTATTGAATAATTTCCGTGTACAAATTCATATATGTGTGTGAGTACACGTGTGTGTATATATATATATATATATATATATAT
>NC_068988.1:16750813-16752015 GCF_001194135.2 Octopus bimaculoides | reverse complement strand
TTCTTATACATTATATGATATCTTTGTCTTCTTATAAAACCAGGCATGTACATAAACATGGTGACTGATTTTGCTAGACAGCAACGGTGTATTAGACGGTTTATTAGACATACATACATACATACATACATACATACATACATACATACATGGTGGTTGTCTACTCCTTACGCAGAGTTTGACCACCTCCTGCACTTACACCTTAGCCCCTTCATGGCGTCTGATGTGGCTTTTTAAACCAGACAATGTTTGGAAAATAAACACCCACAGATTGCACCTCTGATTTGTATTACCAATACCTGCAGGTATGTTCTGCTCATTGTGGATCCAAATATATCTTATAAGACCCCCATTGGATTTGAAAGCCCTCTGGCACACACCACATTCAAACGTACATCCATACATATATAGATACATACATGCATACATACATATACGCTTAAATAATACTACATGCAATACATCTATTCGTACATTCGTACATACATACGTATATACATACATGTACTCAAAATTTCATTAGAATCGGTCCAGTAGTTTTCGAGTCTATAAGTAACACAGCAGCATGCAAACACACACACATTGACATTTATTTAATAGATGAGCATGTCTAGATATGTAACTATATGTATGAGAATACATACATAAAACATACATACATACATACATACATATATACATACAAAACGGATTTAGGAAAATCTTCCTGTCCGACCCTCTAACAAACTCAGCGTATCAATCGCCCTTGTATGGCTCTAAGTTTGATCGAACTCGGATGGCAGTTCAAAGTTGAACACGACGAGTGTGAACTCAGAGCGCAGGGAGCTAAACAAATGCCGATTAGCATCCTACGCAACTTTCAAACGGTTCTGTTAATTCGGCAATTTGGTTCGTTGAATAAAACTCATTTAATACTACCGAGTAAAGGTGAATAAACCACTAACGAAGAGACCGTAAAGAATGATTCGTTTCAAAATGGCTACCTTTATTAGACTAAACATATGATTGCATAAAGATATTACAACACAAAGAGACCTTCAGCGATAGACATATGGCAATGTGATACGTAATAAACTCATATTTGTTAATAATTTCAACTGTTGATGTACTAACGTCAGAACGAGGCAATAAATGCAGAAGCGTAGAGGCAGATATTTAAAGAGGTAGGAAGAGGGATATATATATATATATATATATATATA
>NC_068988.1:16749001-16750473 GCF_001194135.2 Octopus bimaculoides | reverse complement strand
ATATATACAGAGAGAGAGAGAGAGGAAGAAAACATTCAAACATACACCACTACACAATCCCACACAAGCACACCCATACAAACATACATAAAACATATACATACACATGCACATACAAACACACTCGCACACATATTTGTATGTGCATACATGCATACATATATGTGTGTGTGTATGTGCGTGCGTGCGCGCTTGTGTGTGTGTGTGTGTGTATCTCTATGTATACATATATAGTCGCAGTCGTAACTGTATGGTTAGAAATTTGCTTCCCAACCACTTAGTTTCATGTTCAGTTCCACTCCATGGAACCTTCGGTGAGTGTTTTCCACTGCAAATGTTTACGTGTCTGCGTGTACGTGCGCACGAGTGTGTAGTATCATGTGCTTGTACATGAATGTGTGTTTACGCGAGTGCATGTCAGTGCTCTGCTCCCTATCCAGCGCTTGGCAACCAATGCTGGTTTGCATAGGTCCCCGTATCTTTGCAGATCAAAAGTTTATGAAGTACCACACTTCCTGTATTAGTACTGGTGTGGATTAGTTCGATGAAAATCTTTGAATTTTTTCCAGTGAGTTGAACAAATAAAAGTTAATAAATACGGATAGTTATGATAGTATGCCATTCTTGATATAAATGTCGATATAATTACAGCGAAGTAGATAACCGGATATATTTTTATTAAATTCAATAAATTTATAAACTAATCCTTTAGTTTGTCATCAATTAATTTTATCAATTAAACATACGCAGTAAATGGAATAAGCACGTGTGGGATGCAGAGTCGCTGATGAGGTCACAAGATATGTGAAGAAAGAGCTTTGATTAAGAGACAAAAATAGCAAGAATAAAGCTGAAGTGGGGACCAAATATATAATGTGTGTGTTAAAGTGGCCAAATATGACTGCCCCCCAAGTATAACAAAATCTGTTTCAAGACAAATGTATTTGTCATTCTGTTGCCTCATAGCTTAATCATCACTCGGGTACTCTACTGTCAATACAAAATATATACCAGCATAGAAAACCTCCCCCTGTCTCACTCTCTCTATGTATATGTATATATATATATATGTATATATATAAACTCTTCGAAACGCCGGTGTTAAAACGGGGGTAGCTGATGAAGGAAAATGTTCTCTATGTGGCTTGTGTGTTTTCTGTACTCTGGTTATTATGATTTCTTGTCTACGTTTTGTTTGCAATGTCCTGTACCCAGATATGCACCTATATATACAGGTAGACGTAGGTATGCACACACCTGCACGTATATATGCATATACTCATTTATTATTTGTTTATATATATATATATATATATAGAGAGAGAGAGAGAGAGAGAGAGAGAGAAAGAGAGAGAGAGAGAGACAGAGAGAGAGAAAGTGCAGAGAATCACGACCAAGCACGTACACACACACACACACACACACACACACACATACACACACACACAAAGGGAATGTTCTTTATGCTGCCT
>NC_068988.1:16741180-16747233 GCF_001194135.2 Octopus bimaculoides | reverse complement strand
TGTGTGTGTGTGTGTGTGTGTGTGTGTGTGTGTGTGTGTGTGTGTGTGTGTGTGTGTGTAGAGAGAGAGAGAGAGATAAATATACGTGTGCGTGTGTATATGTATGTATGTATTCAAATATGCAAATATGTAAATAGATGTATATTTTTTGGCTCATAGGCGCAGGAGTGGCTGTGGTTGCTTGCGAAACACATGGTTGCGGGTTGAGTCCTACTGCATCCCACTTTGGCCAAGTGTCTTCCCCCTATAGCCTCGGACCGACCACTGCTTTGTGTGTAGAATTGGTAGTCGGAAACTGAAAGAAGCCCGTCGTATACATGTGTGTTTGTGTTTCTGTTTGTGGGTGTTTATGCCCCCACCATCGCTTGACAACCGATGCTGGTGCGTTTACGTCCCCGTAACTTAGCGGTTCGGAAAAGGGCCCCACAGAATAAGCACCAGGCTTACAAAGAGTAAGTTCTGGTGTCTGTTTGGTCGACTAAGGATGGTGCTACGGCATGACCGCAGTCAAATAACTGAAACAAATAAAAGAACAAAGAAAACGAGTTCGATTCCCTGACCGGTTGTGTGTTGTGTTTATTTGGCATTGCTCTAGTTTACTCAGCTGTAGAAATAAGTTGCAACGTCACTTGTGCCAATGTCACCTGTGCCAAGACATTTTCCTTATTCTTGGATAACATCGGTGGCGGGCAGAGCATAGACCGATATGCATGGGCGTCTTCTGGTCTTCCATAAACTACATTCCCTGGACTTTTGCCTCAGAGACGAACATTCTAGGCTCAATCTTATATACATTCACCACTGAAGAGGTTCTTTACTATACATTTATATGTATGTGTGTGTAAGTGTTTGTGCGAGAGAGAGAAAGTGTGTGTGTTTGTGTGCACGACAGGCTTCTTGCACGCAGCCCTTTTTCCAAGTTCATCGCGTTAGCCTAGAGGCTTTGTTTGAAAACATTTCTCTGCGGAGTAACGCAGCAATCGATCAGATGTTCTCGCACTTGTGGAGCATGGTTTTTCGCAACACAACCAAGCAGACCCCTAAATATTGACTCATTGATCATTTATGAAATGCGTTCCTCGTGTCATATTGTTTGGTATTCTTCCTCAAATTTCTTTTCGTATAGTGATACTGCCATGTTTATTTTACAAACCTCCTTTCATAATTGATATTTGGCTAACTGAGAGAGAGTTGCATACATACATATATGCAGGCAGGTACACACACACATATACATATGCATGTAAGTAGTTATGCATATATGCACGCATCCATCCTAGTATGTATGCATGAACATTGATATGCGTGTGTGTTTGTATATCTGCATAACATTAGCTTTGTAAAGCTTTATGTTTTGACTTATGTCAGCACGTTTATTGTTATATTCTCCAGGCGTTCAGCCTGGAAAATTTTACATATTCCTGCAGTTCCATAAATGTATTGTAATGGCAATTTCCTAATAAACCTTGACCTTCCATTTTATTGATCTCATTTATTCATTCAAGCCATGCTACTCTTGTTTTCTGCATTACGCTTTTATTTTGACAGATGTTTTCTTACTAACATTACAGCTGTATGATTTACGTACTAAATGTGTATGATTTCCATATTAGTGTGACTTCTTGTCTTTCTTTTTCTGGGCCAAAGATTTATGTGAATTGTTCAGAGTAGTATTACAACTCCATATCATATCTCGTACCTAGTGACACCAAAGCATTCAAACATCTTTCTGATGTAATTGTCATCTTTGGTGATTACGGATACTTAAAGGTTAGAGTGATAATGAAGCAGATGTTGGTGTGGATGTATAACCCTAGTTTCCTGCTTACACTCTGTAATAGAATAATTTTTATTTATTTATTGAAGTCTTTCGTCAGTAAGTATTATTTCTTATTGGTTTCTATCAATAACTCAAAGGATATGACTAATATTCCCTTCAAACTTTGCTTTTGTGTCCTGCAAATCAACGTTTTGAAACTAACTTATGTTCCTTTACATTTCAAACAGATTCAACGATGAGTTACAGAAGCAGAAACATAGTTACAGAAAATATGCTGCTCAGTAGCACAGAATTGCTTCTCAGTTGCTTTACCTTCATCACTTGAGCATGTCCCTTAGGGGTTGACAATATGTGCATCTCTGATCGTGAGTAGGAGCGGTTGGAGAGCATTATAGCCACGTGTAGAGAAGGACTCTCTGGTGTTTGAATAAATGTAACAAAAGCAAACTTCGAATAAAATATTTGCCATTTTTCACACTTTTTAGGGATAAGCAAACGGGAAATAGCAGTTGCTACCTAAGGCAAAAATCGTGTTACACAGTGTTATTATTAATCTGAATATTCTTGACAAAAAGGTGCCAACGAATGTTGAACCACCGCCGGTGAGAACTGTTCCGCCGGCGGTGGAAAGGTCTATCTCTTTACCGCGGGAAGAAGAAACGTTGATCTTCTTCTAGAGAATGGGGGAGATATAAAAGGAGTTAGAAAAATATCCGAAGGGAGCAGCCCTGGCCTGCATGCGGGATCCCGAATAGCCTCCGCAGATAGCTGTGAAGGTCAAGGTTGGAAGCATCGCAGGAGCTACATCAGAGAAATGTTTTACGCGGTGCCGGGCAACGCCGACACGCCACTCGAGGAGTGCCTAGAGAGGGCGTGGGTGTTGGCGGAAACCGGACACGCAAGTGATCAGGAGGGATATGCACGAAAAGCAAAAAAGGCTCACTGATACATTATGAACAGTATGAACATTTGTAAGAGGCTTGTTGCCACACATAAGAGAACAATGTTTCCGGGGATCGAGCGATCGGTGGGCGTTGCTTGTTTCCGCCCATTTATTCATCATTATCATCTCCATTACACATACCATTATGTCTTTGTCCAGCCCGCAGTTCCTTTTTTTTCTTTTTCTTCTATGTAAGGCCGTCATGGCCAATGGAATGAAATAAAGTAGCTTGCTTACGAACCACATGGTTCCGGGTCCGGTCCCACTGCGCGGCACCTTCTACAATAGCCTCAGGCCGACCAAAGACTTGTGAGTGGATTTGGTAGACAAAAACTGAAAGAAGCCCGTCGTATATATGTATATATATTTGTGTGTGTGTGTGTGTGTGTGTGTCTTCAACATCGCTTGACAACCGATACTGGTGCGTTTACGTCCCCGTAACCTAGCGGTTCAGCAAAGAGACCGATGGAATAAGTACTAGGCTTACAAAGAATAAGTCCCGGGGTCGATTTGCTCGACTAAAGGCGGTGCTCGAGCATGGCCACAGTCAAATGACTGAAACAAGTAAAAGAGCAAATGAGTATATGTAGACAGACAGACAGACAGATAGAGATATAGATAGATAGATTCAGTAGGGAATATAATACAACTTTCTAAAATCAGAGGCAATGCTCCAAAACTTCCATAAGCTCACGATACACGATCAATGGAATGAACATATGAGAAATAGGCTTAGTTTGCGTTGAATACATCAGTAAGTAATGTATACTTTAATAGCAATTGATTTCACGCATTCCATGACAAACATACTCTTCGATTTTTAGTTGAAAATGACATTTTAACATCTATTTCTAAAAAAAATTCAAAGCTACAAAATCCATGCTCAAGTTTCTGTCATCACAGGGTTATATTCGATGACACGTACTCATGAATTAATCCCAAAACACGTGGTGGTGTTATATGCTTCTAAGTCACACATCAATGCCTGCACCAGGCCAAGTGCACAGCAAGCACATTATGGGAAACTGAAGAATTGTATGTCCCTAATATGTTGATACTTTCTTCCCCTGCGTGTCAAAATCTATAACGGTGAATTGGTAGAATCGTTAGACCATCTAATAGAATGAGATTTGATATTCTTTCTTGCTGTCTGCGTTCAATTCAAATTCCACCTTCGTAATCCTTTCGGCTTCGATAAATTCAGTAATGAACTCAAGTCGTTTCTCTCATTCTCTCTATCTCTCCCTCCCGTTCTCAGACTAATTCACTCTCTCTTTCTCTTTCTATCTCTCTCTCTTTCTCTGTTTGTCTGTATTTCTGTCTGTCTCTCCCTCTCGTTGTTATTAAAATACGTAAAAAGGTTTCTCTTCATGCAACTTAATTATACATTTCCTAGTGTAAACATTAACATAGATGGTTTTAGAACTCTGTTGCTAAACATTAATATTGAATGTGATATAGTAATATTCCTGAAATAATGAATGATGAGAAACGAACAGAAGGGAAATTGTACTATTATATAACAAAGGTAAAAGTGTTTGTCTGTTTAATAAAAGTAGCAATAAATTATGTTTCATAACAACTGTATCACTAAACTAAACTTTGCTATTACTGCCCAGAGAAAAAAAAAACATTCATTATCTTTGAAATTGTCTGTCTGATAAGACAAAACTAAAAACGGTGAAATGCATCTCGACAAGGTCACGATGCATTTTTGAGAAATATGATCGGTCAAGCATATAGAACCGATGTCCAAGAAGAGTTAGAGAACATTGTTTGCTATCATTATTTTTTTAATCTGATATTTTGTTTAACTTTCTTTTGCCCTGTATATTTGCCAAAGTAATCGATATCATTATATGGATGTTTGCATTGTTATTGTTAATGCGTAAGAAACAATTGTTGTTGTTTAAGAACTATGAACGTTCTAATTTACTCTTGCTAAAATATCTGTACATCGCATAATATTTTCAAGCAATGTCTTGTTTCTTATTCCCTTTAGCCACGAAATGAAATACATTTAATCATGTTTCATTTTGGAATTAGATATTATGTAATATACTTATTACGCCATCATGATAGACTATTAGTATGTAAAGATAGAATATATTCACAAGAGATATTGTTTGGTGTTCAGTTTAGAAAAAAGATAAATGGATTGTCACATTTTGTTACCTCAGTTCAGGACATTCAAGTATCCTAATAAATATTTCTTACATGATGTTAATATATAAGTCAACAGCTTACAATGGTTCTTTTTTGAAATATTGATTTTGTTATTTAAAACGAAAGTGAATAATTTTGTGATTAAAAACTGTTCGAATGAAACAGCCATTTATATTATAATAACTTCCTTTATGATGAGAGAAAGAAGTGTTATCCTCAGGCAATTTGTCACAGTAGTTTTCACACACACAAACAAACACACACACACGCACTCAAACTCACACACGTATATATATATATATATATATATATATATATATGTACACAACAGTAAGAAAATGGAGGGGACCAAGAGGTGGTATTCATCAACGTTTAGACATTCATTCCTACGTAACCATAATAATCTTAAGATATATTGTTTTTATATTTCACTATTATTTCTCTTTTGATAACTTTCTCGTACTTCTGTTTATATTTATCTAATAAGAGTAATATAATATACCTAATAATAATAATAATTTTATTCCTTAGTATGCATATACATATACATATACTTATGGATATAAAATGTAGAAATATACGTACATGTATTTATGTATGTTTATGTGTACGTATATATATGTATAAGTGTGTATATGTGTATGTATTTGTATTTATAACTTAACCTTATCAACTTTCTAAACTCTCTGAAGAAGCCCAGATGCACACCCAAGTACCTAAATCTTATCTACCAAATACTACAGTCCACTGAAGGGATATAAGTAGATTGGGCTACTTTGGCCGCTTGGCTGAAACAGCTGTAAGATATTATCCTATCTTTTGTGATCTACGTTATATATCTTAATAATTACTGTTATTTTAATATATCGTATAAGTAAAGTATATTATGCTATACATGTATATATATTGTTATAATGGTTTGTTTTTGTTTCTTCTTAAAATAAATAAATAGACATAATATAATGTCTAAAATTTGATAAATACCACCTCTTGATCCCCTCCATTTTCTTATTGCTGTAAATTAAGGTTAAAAAAACACTTTTACCCTAACCCATTTATTACATTCAGTAGTGTAATTGTCACACAATTAAAAAAAAAAAACACTTGTGTATTAATAATTGGGTTTTCTACCAGCAGTATATTAGATACATATTATCCCTTAAC
>NC_068988.1:16740068-16740978 GCF_001194135.2 Octopus bimaculoides | reverse complement strand
AGAGAGAGAGAGAGAGAGAGATCGAAGGCTTAGCTTTTGATATAGAAACGTATTGAATATATGATGTGAAACATTGAATCGCTTTCGTTTGCACAAATATCCGTCTTTAGAGTAGTTGCAAATGTCAATGCACCATTAAAAGAACTGATAGGTCTTCGTTCTAACAGGTCAACCTGAGTAATGTCTGCAATTATAATCCCTGCAAATATTTCTGTGCATTGTGCAAGGAAAATGTGTTATAAGTGAATTGTACTTAGCTACGAGTGTGATTTGTAACTATTGGATATATTACTTTTTAATCAAAAGGATCAGTGTCTATCGACTTTATCTGTTAAGCTCGGTGATGATGATGCCAAAATTTTAATCTGTGTAGAATATTATAGATTAAGGTCCGCACAGAAGGTTTAAAATGGGAGTGTCAGAATCATTAGAAGGCAGTGAAATTCGTTGTTGACGACGGAGAAGACGTTTCGAGTTAAGTGGTCTGTAACGCCTAAAACTACAGAACTACGTGTACAGAAATACATGTCAGTTTTATTTACTCGTTTATGACACATTGGTGCTAAAAGGCTGGCAAAGAAACAAAGTTAAACATGATATTAATTTCGGAAATGAACTGGCTGGCTTGTATGCTCAACTCTTTCCTTTCTAATTCATTACCTGAAACACACTCTCTCTGAAGATGGACATATGCGTAGACGAAAGGCCAGTAAATATTTATTCTACTGTCAGCAAGGATAACACATTAAAACTTATGCATAACAAAACGGATGTTCCATCAGAAACATTATACGAAATATTTATTAAAATGCTTGACAGACTTATAACGTTCCAGAAGTATACATACATATATTTTCACACATGAAAATATACATACGTACATATATACATGCATATATATATATATATA
>NC_068988.1:16730129-16739935 GCF_001194135.2 Octopus bimaculoides | reverse complement strand
ATATATATATTTATATATATATATATATATGCACATACATACATATATACATATGTACACGAAAAACATATCTGTCTATATGCATCTTTTGCTTTCAATTTGCCTTTATCTATGAAATATTTATAAATGCATGTGCATATATATATATATATATATATATGCAGGGAGAGAAATAGAAAGAGAGAAGTAGGAAAAGAGAGAGAGAGTCACGTATGTATATCTCTGTGTGTTACATATTACTGTAACTCTAACTTTTATTTTCTATTTTATGATTGCTTGAATAATACAAGTTTAGAGATATATGTTTTAGAGGAACTCGGTCATAATTATTTCTTTTAAAGTAATAATAAGCTAGCCCATTGGTGGCGTTTCAAATTGATAGCAAGATGGAAGTTATTAAAACTCAGATACTAAACATTATACGTCTATAGTGACTTCGATTGATGTTAGCACAGAGCAAACTTTTGTATGAATACTGTTGTAATAAAGGTGGAGAAAAAAAAACAGCTTACATATCTTTTGGTAATCTATCACTTTAGGAAATTATAACCTGTCGGTGCAGAAAACAAATACGACATTAATATCGTCGGTGGTAGCACCATTCATCTCTTCCTTTCCGATTAATTGCAGTTTTATATCACAGTATTATCTTCACCTTACACATTCTACTACCCTTCCGAATCTCTCCACCTCCTCCTCCTCCACCAACTTCGCCTACCCTCCTCCTTCTCATCAACATCATCATCATCGTTATCATCATCACTATCATCTCGTCATCATGATCAATGTCACCATAAACATTATTAATACTGTTTTGATAAACATCACCAAGATTATAATAGCAATCACCATTGTTCTCCTCATCACAATCAACAACATCATCATGATTTTGATCGTCGTTGTCGTCATCATAATAATCAACATGCTCATCATTAATACCGTTATCGTTAAGAAGAAATATTGTCCATATGTTGGAAAAGCTTTTGCTGTTTTCTCTAATTTCACAAACGTATTTCCTTTCTCTATATCATATGTGCGTGCGTGTGAGCATGTTTATATTTGTACATGTGTGCGTGTGTGAGGGTGTGTACCCACGTATATATTCTTCATATGAACCTAATAACTTCTCATGTTAAAGACAAACTCTGCGCATCTTATGCACTCACATTCATTTTTATTTCTTTCTCATTAAGGATTGCAATAATTAGTGATAAATAAAGCGGTGAGCTCGAAGAATTGTTAGCACGCCGCACAAAATACTTGGTGGCATTTCCACCGTCTTTATGTTCTGAGTTCAAATTCTCCCGGGTTCGATAAAATAGGGACCAGTTGAGCACCGGGGTCAGTGTAATCGATTTACTCCTCTCCCAGAAATACGGGCCCTGTACCATAATTTTAATCAATATGGCGGCGAGCTGGCATAATTGTTAGTAAACCGGGCAAAGTACTGCACGGCATTTTGTCCGTCCTTGCGTTCTGATTTCTAATTTCACCGTGGCCGATTTTGGCTTTCATTTATTTCAGAGTCGATAAAATACGTACCAGCTGAACACTGGAGTTGATTAAGTCGACTTACTCTCTTTCCCCCAAATTATTTATCTTTATAGTAAACCAAAAAATGTCATTATTAGAAAGTACAAATAGCGGCATAGCTCAAAGCTAATTGTTCTTGGACTAGATAACAAAGTAGCCATTGTCACGGTGTTAGCTGACCATTGTGTGTTGCTTTGTCCACCCATCCATTGTTTTGGCGAATTGACAACCCTCTGGCCAGCTAATGATTCTGATACTCTCTGAGGATTATTGTTTTTGTGTCCGGTCTGAAGCCTTCCGTTCGCTGTCTGGAATTTAAGGCTAAAATTTGCTGGATATATGGTTGTCGTTGTACGCAGAAAATGCGCGTCAAAGACATAATTGTGCTTATATCCGGTTCCACACAGGGTCTTCAAAGGTTACGTTTGGTTGGTAAAATTCTAGCGAGCCACACAATTGTACACTTGAGTTAGGTTTTTTTCAATGGATATAGCGATCCGAGTACGATTGCTAAATATTCCTTGTACAAATATACTTAGATACATACGCCACCGATTATCACTTTTTCAAGCACCTTGATGGTTTCCTGCGAGAGAAGGAGTTCAAAAATCAAACCGATGCTGAAAAAGCTCTCAAAGATTTCATCAACACCAGAACTCCAGATTTTTATGTTTTCTGGAATAAACAAACTTGTAACTCGTTGGCAAAAAATTTGTTGATCGTAATGGTACTCAATTTCATGAATAGAAATATCCGCGTTGTTGTAATATATTGCGATGAATTTCATGTTTCAAAACGTTGCTTACTTTTTATTCAGCATGATATATTTATATATATATATACATAGAAACGTGTGTGGTATGGTGCGGTGTGTTTTGTGTATGAGGGGGTTGCGCGTACGTGTGTGTCCGAGCTGGAAAACCAAAATACTTTACTGTCCGATGGTTGTTTTTGTAACATGAAATTCTTAAGCTCCCTGTAAGCAGCTTTTCGTTGAGACTCAACAAATCTATTGAAAGAGAATCGTTACATAATAATAATAATAATAATAATAATAATAATAATAATAATAATAATAATAATAATATATGCAATGTATTAATATTTCTCAACGACTTACCCTAAGATTCTGAAATATTACCAAATAAGATTTTGGCATTTATATCTCTCTAAAATAAATAGACAGATACATTTATAAATTTGGGTACAAAACTGAACTGTTTAGAAATAAAACTTATTTAATTCTTTGGCTTCGTATTGCCCAATATATTCCTGAGGATTTTTGATGAACAAAATTTCGCTGATGATTACGATGAAATGGAGACGGAGGAGAAAGAGGAGAAGGAAGAGGTGAAGCAGGGTAGTTCTCATGATGGTCATTTTGTTGGTTGTACGGATGCTGTGGGTTTTGTAAACTACGGGGAAGACGAGAGCGAGTTTAACTATGTTTCTCTTTACTTTTATTCTAATTACAGAATGAGAGGGAAATAGCAAAAGCTATATTGAACATTTGCCATTTGTTCAATAAAATTATTGGAAGACTTTGGTGTCAGTCTTAAATAAGTCTTAAACACTCGCCACAAGAAAGCAACAATTGCCAAAATAGAAGATTGTAATAATAATTCTTGAGATAGGTAAGATGCGCTACAGATTAATCAAGTAATAGAAAGTCTGAAGATAGATAACTTGCTCACTAGCCTTAGGTTAATACGTGATGTTGCAGTAATATAAAATCCAGGTCCATACAGTTCGAAAAGTGATTGATTGAAACACATGAGCAAACAACATTACCGCAGGGTTAGGAAACAAGTGTAGCACTACATGGTCGATTAACATGCTTGAAATGATAGCTATAATATAAACATTTTACTATAATATAAAAAGATATATGAGTGATCTAACTATGTATGTGTACTGTTTAAGAAAAGAAAAATTATAATATAGTCACAACTGAAATTCCTTTCATCTCAGATCAGCTAACATGATGATAAATAGGACAAACAACGGAATCAATGGCAGAAATGTGTTGCAAAAAATTATATGCGTCTTTCTTAGATAATTTTATATGGGAATGTATGACGAATGAGGTCTAGCATATCTATGGTTTTTACAAAGGTACATAAAAACTAAATATTAAAACTAAAGGTACATAAAAACTAAATAGTTTTCAAATTAAAATGGACATTGAAAGAAAATTCGCTACGTATAGGGACATCTTCATTCATATCCTGCTTCACCAGCCATATTTGCAGCTGGAAAATCTGTCACGGAGGCCATCCTGTGCAAGCGTTGTGTGTGTATGTGTGTGTGTGTGTGTGTGTGTGTGTGTGTGTGTGTGTGTGTGTCTGTATGTGCATATATATATCAATAGGCAGATTCGTACACACATGCACACGCACAGAGACGCACACGCACGCACACACATACATACACACGTATACATGCATACACAAATACAACACACACACAAACTATCACATAGACACACATGCACACACACACAAACATACACAAACATACACACGCACGCACGCACACACACACACACACACACACGCACACATATACATATATATATACGGAGAGAGAGAGAGAGAGACGCGCATTATATGCTGAGAGAAAAGCAGAAGTAAGAAATATGTTCACTTCGGGAATTACATGTTCAACCATTCAGTGTTATTTTAGATAGAATTATGAGAATTATTAGAACTAAATTGTAGCTGGTGTTTGTAACGTTCTTTATTCCATGAATCATCGCAACACACATTTCAATGCTACCAGCCTCAATGCACTGTAATATACAAATTATGCTTTCAGGAGAATGAAACGTGTGATTTTGATTGATTCCCTACTATAACTATACGACGCATGGTAATAGTGGTATTTTGTGTATTTATATACTGACCATGCTAACAAATGTTTTCCGTTGTTAAGATAACCTGCGACACATTGCAGTTTTGCTCTATTCAAAAGTCATCTGCTATAATTGTGTAAACTTATTGATAGGAAATAAGATTTTTACGTTTGAAAAAATACTTTGTGATTGCTTCTTTATTTATGCTGCTATTCTCTGTAAATTATTTCATCAATGAAAACACATACATGGTGAAAGTTTTAAGATCAATACATGTTGATGGATTAGTAATCTATGAATTAGAAAGCTTTTGGGTTTCAATGAAGTTATCTGCAGAAGTCGCACGTATCGAAACTGCCTTTATGTTCGGCATCTCGTGATATAAACACAAAACTTAAACTTGATTATTAAGAGTACAAGAAAAAATATTTCAGGAATAAACAAATGTAATGCAGGAAATGAAGGAAATGAAAGAATTTTAAAATAACAGAAAATAAAAATTATAATAACAAAAATCATCAAAAATTTATAGATATATTTACCTGTACATACACATATACGTATAAAAGCATATATATATATATATATATATATATATATATAAAAATTTATATATATATATATATTTATATATATATATATATAGACACAAACTCACACATACATACATACATATATGCATATATATATATATATACAAATGTACATACCCATATATACACATATTCAGAGAGAGAGAGAGGGGGGGAGAAAGAGAATGAGAGAGAGAAAGAGAGAGAGAGAGAGAGAGATAGAGAGAGAGAGAGAAGAGAGAGAAAAAGAGAGAGACAGACAGAAAGATACTATGTACGTTTATGCATGCATACCCATAAATTTGAAGTAGTGAATAAAATAACTACAAATTTAATTAAATCTTATAATTACGGTCCGAAAAATCCCATCAATAATTGAAGAAAGCTATTAGACACAATAATACTAAGACATTAAATATGAGTAAAAAATTGCCTTTAAAAGATTTTGTTGCTAGTAATTGCTTTTCCTTCACAAATTCTCTGGTCTCAGCTGTTTTAATATCGTTGATTTCCTGTATATGCCATTATGTAGGAATATTGTGCACAAATTGTCACTGAAAGTAGTTTTCCGAAAATGAAATTCAATGGAGACAAGTGATTGGCACAAACATTGCATTTCTAGACTATAACGCTATATGTATCATATTGCAAGACTAAATGTTTCTCTGAACTTACTGGCTGAACAAGTTTCCAAATATTCTCGTTTAATCAACGAAAAGAGTGCAAAGCGTTTTCTACATTCATAAAAAGTTGATCCATTGAAACTTCTCTGGGAAAACTATTAATTGCTTCTTGAAGTGCAGTTGTTGTTTTCAGCAAAGCAAAATGATCCAGACAAGTTGTCGCAGATGCTCATATGAAGCACTAAGAATGCTGGCTAAGTATATATAAATACGTGCTTCTGTATGTGTGTGTGTGTGTATGTTAGGAAGTTTGCTTCCTAACCAAATGGTTTCGCGTTTATTATCTACTATATATAATTACGACGAGCTTCTTTCAATTATCCACTATCAAATACATTCACAAGGTGTCGGTCGGTTCTAGGCAATGGTAGATTACACTTGCCCAAGTGCTTCGCAGTGGAAACGAAGCCGAAACCATGTGGTTGGCAAGTAAAGATCTTAGCACATACACACACGCGTGCATGTGTGTGTAATTTCACAGTTTTATCCTTCTACCCTCATGTTTATTTGCCTCTATTACTTGTTAAATATTCTGATGAATTACATCTGCCAACATTCTAAAGTAACTCCGAGACACCAGAAACAGCTGTCGGACTTGCAACACCATACTTTCTCCCTTTTAAATTGCTGTACTTTTGTACTTGATGTAAGTTTGTTGTGTTAATATATAAATATCTTTTTATTTGTAACGTGAGTATTCTTCCTCTGAAAATGTCCAGTCTTTGCTTTCTCTCTATTTACATGTATATATATATACACTGTATGTTTATTTACAAAGGTATGTATCAGTATTTGTTTATTCACAAAGGTATATATCATTGTCTTCGTATATGTGTGTGCGTGCGTGAGTGCGTGTGAGTGTGTGCGTTTGTGTGTGTGTGTGGGTCTCTGTGTGTGTCTGTGTGTGTGTCTGTGTTTGTGTGTTTGATGTCTTTGTTTGTACCTGTACCTCACTGCCGCTTGACAATCAGTGCTGGTGTGTTTACGTCCCCGTAAATTAGCAGTTCGGTAACACAGATAGATAGAATAAGTAACAGGCTTTTAATAGAATAATTACTGGGATCAACTTATTGAACTGAAAGGTCTTCAGGGCGCTTCCCCAGCATGGCTATAGTCCAATGACTGAAACAAGTTAAAAGACTAAAGGTAAATGATAAAAGTTTCAAAACGTCTTCTATTATCCTTGTACAACTTTAGGTGTTTTCGCCCAATAAACACTGACGACGCCCGGTCTGGGAATCGAAACCGCGATCCTACGACCGCGAGTCATCTGCCCTAACGACTGGGCCATTGCGCCTCCACACTTTCTAGAGTAAGCAAATAGGAAATAACAGTTGCTATGGAAGGTCAAAAATCATGTTACACAGTGTAAGAATGGGAATAAGATTTGAGCAATAATATTTACGAGAGGCCTTACTAATCGGGGCTTTGTTTCTCTGTGACGCTGTACCTTCAATACTTTTCTTGTATATCAAGGGTTCATATAACAGAATGACGGTGTTCTATATCTTTTTTTTTTATCATACAATAAGTAATACGTATGCATTACTTATTATAATTTATTGTATTATATATTGCATCATAATACTGTAGTGCAAAACATGTTGAATGAATAAAATAAGAGTGTAATCACAGAAAATGGTTAATATTTTTCTGTTTTTTTTTTTTTTTAGGATAAGCGTAATTTATGCGTAAATAAAAATAAAAATTGCAGGATCTTTCAAAATATCATGATTTAGAATTTTGAAAGAATTTTCTAAATGTAATACAATGCAATTCGGACTGTAATTCAGCTCAAAATATCGAATTCATGACAACAGCTTGACTGAATTAAGATGTTAAAGGAAATTACACACAAAATAAAAAAATTTGCACGGATTCAAGAATACATACATACACGAGAAACTGTTGGCTATTATAGGAGTGAAGGTGGTAGTAGAGAGAGAAAAGGAAAGAGGGAGAGAGTGGGGGCGGCGTCAGATACTATTTTAGTGGTGTTGGCACAGATGGCGGTAGTGACGTTGGTGTTGATAAAGGTGTCTGGAGAAAAATATTCCGAAAGATGGATGGGGATATGAGAATGAAATTAATAAAGACGTAGCAACATCACACCGCTTCCCTCCTGAAAGACCTGTCTTAAACACACCCTGTCTCTTTCTCTGCATATATATGTGTATGTATGTGTGTGTGTGTGTGTGTGTGTGTGTGTGTGTGTGTGTGTGTGTGTGTGTGTGTGTGTTGTCATTCATTATCATTTACCCCACATCTACCGTATCCATCATTCCATCAACCATTATAACCAGCGCCGCTGTCACCATCACCACCACCACTACCACAACAACGAACAGTTTCTTTCTTGCTCTTTTCGTTTTCTCCTTCAGTTTTACACAGTTTACGAAGTTAAAAACACGGGTATTAATATATACAATTTAGATTCATATGGTGTGATTAAATAATTGTGTCTTTATAAAATGGTGGTGTACTTTGTTAACTATAAATTCTTTTGTTCAGGTCTATACATTTGTCCTCCGGTAGAAAATACAATACCTGGCATTAGATGTATCTAGGCTAATACGCAGGTTAACAGATATTCATAGAAAAACAATTTACGAATTCACGAAGGTGTATGACAAGATAGATTGTACTAAGTTTACGTTGTTTTAAGTGTCACCGGGGGCCACAATTCTCGCCCTACCCGCACTTCTAGAAACAGAAAGGAAAAAAGACTGTTATTCATCTGCAGCTAGGGCATAAGCAAGGCGAGGTGTTGTAAGTTACTGAAAAGTACAACGTACGCATTGACAGATACTAAAACTAACTATACAAGAAAATGTGAAAATGAGCTGCCTGGTAGTTAGCATTTTCAACTCATGCGCATAAGGTCGTGCGTTCAGTTCATGAACTGTGCAGTGCGCCATGTCCTTAAACAAGCTACATGATTTGACATTGCCCATGTCTATTCATCTGAAAAGAATTACAAGCTAACTATTTGTTCTGCTTCTACTTCAATAAATAACAACAGGGCGCAGCCTTCTCATCCTTCAGAGGTGACAAGAAAATTTGCATTATCTTTAATTTGGAATGAATTGTATTTCTCTATCCGTTATTTAATAAATATTTCATCGACCCAGGCACATGACTTATACTCATCCTATTGCATCCTGAATGGATGTCCATCTTTCAAGATCTCCATTAAATACTAGTTAAGTACTGATGTCGATGTAATCCACGTACTCAACACCTAAATCTTAATCGTAATATAATTTTTTGGAGGGTGGGGAAAGATTGTTTCAAAATTTCAAACTCTTGATCTGTTGATACGGTAAGTGAACTACGCAACACACACAGACACACACAGACAAAGACAAGCGCACACAGATACACATTATACATAGATATATAAGTATATATATATGTATGTGTGCGTGTGTGTGTGTGTGTGTGCATATGCATGAATATATATGTATGTATGCATGTATGTATGTATATGTATTCATTGTTATAATACGTTCTATACTATATTAACACAGATATAAAGTCCAAAGCAAGTCCCTGAAGATCTTTTACTTACAAGCATGTTGGGCTAAACTCAGAATAATAATAATGAGACGATCAATAGATTCCATAAGAAACAACATATTTTGTACGTAACCCAGGAAAATGTTTATTCAGAAAATCATGTATCGATTTAACAGAACTTTAAGTAATGTATATTATTAAAATATGTAAATTAATGAATAATTTCCCTGTGAATCTTTATTAAGTGAAAATAGCAAAAATAATGGTATATTTGCTTAACTCGATTTCCTATTTTTTCTTTACATTAGCATTTCTCTTCATTATTGTCGCGTTGCTTGATCGATCACTTAATATGAATTTCACAGAGCAAGAATACGTACGTAGGCATATTGACTACGTCGACACTCGCGTACAGATAGGCATACATACATGTATGTATGTATGGACTTATTTCATTATGCGGAAATATATGCAAACTTACCAGCATGAACCACAAAACCTGAAGCCTTCTTACGAGCATGAATATGCACATAATCATAGATACATGTACACTGACATACACATACACACATGCGCATATATATATATATATATATATATATACATATATATATATATATATATATATATATATATATATATATA
>NC_068988.1:16723250-16724555 GCF_001194135.2 Octopus bimaculoides | reverse complement strand
TATATATATATATATATATATATATATATATATATTAAAGAAAATGAAAAATCGAACTGTTTTCCATCAAAGGAAAAATACTTTTAATCTAAATAAAGAATATAGATATACAGACTCCCTTCCATCAGTTTCTAGAATAGCCAAGCGTGTGAATCATCTTATTGAGTAAGAATTCCATAAAATGAGTACCCGTCATCGAAGAGTGAGAAGGGAGACAGATTTAAAAGAGAAGTAAGACACATGTAATATCCCCAGTCAAGGATATTAGTGTATTTCAGTTGTCAATCTAGTTCGTCAAGAAGAGGGGAAGGGGATGAGTGTAGAATAAGAGTGCGTTTGTAAGATCCACAACCAAATGAAAAATACAGTTATAGGTAATGTCTATTACTTATAACTGGTGAGAAATAGTAGGAGTTACTAGATCCTTTTTTGAATAGACAATATATATATATATATATATATATATATATATATATAGACTACCTGTGACCTGTTGGGTCACCAGGAAACCCTGAGTTCCGCAGCAATGGAGTTTTGTTTCGTGGATTATTTTTTTCATTTCAAGGTTGTTTCGCATGTTTTCAAAGACAGTACAGAGGAAACATCAGCAAATTACATGTATATTTCGCTACTGTGTATGGAAGGATGGTTTTGGTATAATGACTACATTTATAGTAGTTCACAAATCCATTAATTAGGCATTCAGGGAGTGGTAGGTAAATAATGCAACAAATGAAGCTGTATGTGGTAGACGTGCTCTCAACGCACAATATTAGGGGCATACCCAAAATAAGGTTTGGTTACTACTGAAATTTTTCTAAGCTGGTATGATTCTGTTGGTAGGACATACCTATAAACTGTGTCTATTTACCAATATTCAGAGCTGTAAAAGCGAAACAATATGGGAAGAGAGTAACTTAAGTGGCGAAATTGGTGAGGAGATATTTATAAATCAATTTTCTCTCACGCAGAAAAGAAACTTATTGAGTCAATTTGATACGAGGGAAGAAAAAGAAACGAAGCATAGAGAAAAATCATTATGGGTGAAACTGCTTGTCAAAACGTGTTGCTTCAATCCGACTAAATCCATGCATGTGCGTGATAATTTGTAAGTAAATATATTTGTTTCAACATGTTCGAAGGGTTGAGAAATTATAGCAGTTTGTCATGCAAACGGCAAATATACACCATATGGACAGAAAGGCCGGAGGATTTAACTATGGGTCTACTGCAAAGACAATAATTCATTAAATATCCATTATAGTACATCCATGCATATACACATCGCATATATATATATATATA
>NC_068988.1:16719991-16722871 GCF_001194135.2 Octopus bimaculoides | reverse complement strand
ATATTTATATATGTATGTATATATATATGCATACATACACATGCACACACACATACGTATAGTGGCGGCGCAATGGCCCAGTGGTTTGGGAAGAGGACTCGCAGTCGTAGGATCGCGGTTTCGATTCCCAGACCGGGCGTTGTGAGTGTTTATTGAGCGAAAACAGCTAAAGCTCCACGAGACTCCGGCGAGGGTAGTGGCGAACCCTGCTGTACTCTTTCACCACAACTTCCTCTCAATCGTTCTTCCTGTTTCTGTTGTACCTGAATTTCAAAGGGCCAGATTTCACACGCACACACATATACATAGAAATATAAACAAACGCGCACACGGCGTTTCACTCGTACACACCTCCTCGCAGACATGCCTACATGTATTTCCACAGCCACACGTACACTCAAGTTCCACACTCACTTTATAAAGGGCGCTTTATAAGACTTAAGAGAGGTTCTAATTCCTGTAAACCTAACATCTGCTTTTCTTTTTATTCTCCCGATGTAAATATATCCTTCCGATGCAATATATACTGGTAGATATGTAGAAACTTTACAGCGGTATACTTGAGTACTACATGCTTTGAAGTTTTGTCCTGATAACTATTATAGCCCTGGCTGACCGATGATTTGTGACTGTGTGTGATAAATAGAATGTGTATGGAGGCCCATCCTCTCTCACATTACTTGCTCTTCCCTTCATTCTGATCACTTTCCTTCTTTTCCTCACGCTGTCGCTTTCCTTCTTTCTGTCTGTCTCGTCCCTCCCCAATTCTTCAATCCCTCTACCACCTACCTCTCTCCTCTCCTTCCACGTGACCGACGTTCGGCCAAACCTAACCTTTCTTTCTTGGTTCGACTACCATCCATGTAGCATCTCTTATATTCCTTCCCATGACTTTCATCTTCTATGTTCCTGTCGTAAAGTTTCACTTCCACACACCCCAGCTTAATTTAATTCGTCACGTGTCGAAAGACACCCGTTTTTACTGTCCTGTTGTTTGTATTTGTAACTATGTACTATTTATTTTTTGTCCTTGTTTTAGTATTTATTGGCTTGCTTTCTTCCAAAGAATCTAGTGCTCTTAGCTTACATTTTCTTGGGGCCAGCCAGATTAGAGCTGTCTCGAAAGTAACAGGCCGAAACTGCAATGACCATCTTGTATTCGACTGAAGATTGAAAGCTGCGAATGACCCGTCCTTGTTTCTCCTGTCTTTTTTATAGCGTCTAACTGTCCAAATGTTTTCTTGTTACCTATTACGTTCTTGTTCCATTTTTTTGTTTTGTTGTTTTATGTGTGTGTGTGTGTGTGTGTGTGTGTGTGTGTGTGTGTGTGTGTATTTGTGTGTGTGTGAATGTGTCTGTGCATAAATGTGCTTGTGTTTGTTTGTGTGTTTGTGCGTACGTGCGTGTGTGCGTGTATTTGTGTGTATGTGGTTGTGTTTATGTGTTTGTGTAGCTTTGCGATTCAGGTAAGTCCCGCTTGGAATGCCGGAGTTTCGTCCTAAAACCGGTTGGCAACTGGTGCTTCTGTATTAAAGTACACATAACCTAGCGGTTCAGCAATCGGGCCTGTTAGAATATGTACTAGGTTTTTAAAGACAATAAGTCCTGGGGTCGATCTGTTCGACTAAAACCGTTCAAGGTTCTGCACCTGCACGGCCGCAGTCAAACGACTGACACAAGTAAAGGATAAAAAGTAAGAAGATATGAATATCTTCATATTTCTTATGAATATTATCGAAATGTGTTTTCTTGCATTTGCCTATCCTCCTTTCTCTAGTTATATGCTTTGTCATATTTACTTCCTTTACTGGAGCTGAATCTGCCTTCTTCCGTTCTGTCTTCTCATCTATGCTACCATTTCGTGTTGGTTAATTTTTCATTTTTTTTATCCACATGCTTTTTTATGAAACCACCTTGTGGCGTCTTTTTGTCTTCGAAATAATAGCTTTGTTTTGATATTTCCTGACCTGAGTTTACTTCCTTTTGCTTCTGTTCTTCACACGACTCCTTTAGATATAGACAGATTTTTGTATAATGAGATATAAAGTAAAGATGCAGATCTTGGTGAGGAATAAGTGTGGAAAGAGAAGCAAAATATAAAAATCAATCTGTAACGACAAGACGCAAACCTACATTATATGTTTTTAAGAAAATATTGATTTTTCATATAGAAGATGGGCCTGAATGTGAATGGTGAAAAAAAATACAAATATATAAAATGAAGTAATGTAGACTGATGTAAATATATAAAGTTATATGAACGTATAAATGTATACGAATCATACATACATATATATGCAGATATATACACATACATATATGTTTGTGTGTGTGTGTGTGTGTGTGTGTGTGTGTGTGTGTGTGTGTGTGTGTGTTGGGTGTGCAAACATAGAGATACATAGATAGATAGATAGATAGATAGATAGATAGATAGATAGATAGATAGATAGATAGATAGATAGATAGATAGATGAATAGATAGATAGATAGATAGATAGATAGATAGATAGATAGATAGATAGATAGATAGATAGATAGATAGATAGATAGATAGGTAAATCGATAGATAGATAGATAGATAGATAACTAGATAGATAGGTAGACGGATAGATAGATAGATAGATAGATAGATAGATAGATAGATAGATAGATAGATAAAAGCGCATATGTATGTGGGACTGTGTGTCTTGAACTTGTTTGCAAAAAGTGAGAATAAAAGCACTCGATACACGATCTTCGATGTTTAGTCAATTCCGATATCTCGCTATTATCACGATCCTATCTTTCGTCTATACATAAGTATACCTATACATATACATTTGTATTGTATAGATGAAAGGATAGGACCGTGATATTAGCAAAATGTTGGAATATATATAT
>NC_068988.1:16713643-16719915 GCF_001194135.2 Octopus bimaculoides | reverse complement strand
TGTGTGTGTGTGTGTGTGTGTGTGTGTGTGTGTGTGTGTGTGTGTGTGTGTGTGTGTGTGTGTATGTGTTTAGTGGTATGTATAAATGAAACAAACGTAACAACCACATAATACTAATATTCTCATAACGGCGTATGAAATATCAAAATAAGTATGTTACATATTCTCTCCCAATACTTTTTCTACAAAACAGATGGAACATTTCAGAGATTCAAATCGAATGGAATTAAATTCCGAAGGTACGATTCAATCAATATTTTCTTCACATCATACTTCACCAGTCACTTAAAACTTGATGTTTGCCCCCAACGGTTGGAACAAAGTTTGTTTCGTTATTTTATTTCGAAGACGTTCCATTGTGTGGAAACAAAAGATTTTGCTATACAATATTGTATTATTATGCAGTGTGCCTTGTCCAAAATCTTTAATGGATTTAGCACTAAAAAGAATGACCATTTGTTACTGTTATGGTTCATCGCATAAGAAACATGAAAACGTCGAAAGAATTATGTGCCTTTCATGTATTTTACATTTATATTTACTTGTACAACCTCCAATAATGGGCCTTGTGTATCTTTAATACTGACATCAGATTAAGAAAACATTTTTTTTTTAAATGATGCATAGTTGTTCATGGAACGATAATAGCAGCATACAATTATATTTATAATTAGTTTAATGTTAAATTTAATATCAATTTCTTTTATTACATTCTGATCCTTAGGTATATAGTTTTGTAAGTAGTATTATCTTGTAATTCAAATCTTCTGATAAAATTCACGTACAGTTATAAGTGTTGTATTGAGAAGAAAATATAATGGAGTGTAAGAGAAGCCTAATCGTTCCTTAAATTTTTGAGACCCCTTCTAATTATGTCATTCAGAGCGGCATGGCGGGGGAAACAGAACACCATAGAAGTCTCTCGACTATACTCATGTCACGTTAGATAAGTACGCTCTAGTTTGCTACCACAGTATACACAGCTTTTTGTTATGTAACTGAATTTCATCATACATGAGAATCTAGTTTACATTGTGTACAACGATAGCGTCGTTAAATTTTTATTTGGATGATTCACCATTTTATGCCCACAATACATGTTTTGCGAGAATCAGCAACAACACAATCAAGCTATCAGAGACGAAACGAACATTATTGCTTCATTACAATTAATAAATACCTGACATATAAAAACAGCATTGTATTTCTGAAAACGCAAACCAAATATGAAGAATTGTTACCTGAAAAATACAAAACAAAATACAAATTGTCAGTAACATTTTAAAATATTCAGCTGTTTTAAAGTTAACACTCTATATATTACAGTGGTATCAGAGAAATATATATACATTAATAAATGGCATCTATTAAGTTACTTGGCGTTAAAAATACGTCACTTTCTCAACGCTTGCAAATGCGCACGCAGATACACATACACACACAACACTACAAAACGCAAGGACATACAAACACTCAAATACACGCATGAACATACAAGCAAACGCAAGTATAGGTATATACCAGTGAAGATCGAGGGGGAGCATGATAATAAAGGGAAATTCAACAAGAATTACCTCGCTTCAGTCATAGACACCAGAAGCAAAACAGCAACGGGATATCGGTCTAAACAATTTTGAATCTATCGCCCTGGGTGAACCAGTGAAAGTGAAAATCAATATGGTCACACACGTTAGAGAGAAAGGGACTTAGAATATGGAGGATATAAACGGAAAACAATGTTCGCATTCACGTAATGAAGTTAAGTATACATGCAAGTGTGTATTAGTGTGTGCATGCATCTGTGTGTGGGGCAATGTTTGAATGCATATATATATATGTATATGTACATATATATGTGTGTGTGTGTATGTACATCTGTGGATCGATTTAACAGCGTAATATGTAAAAGTTAATTATGGCAAGATTGGTATCAATTTTAATCTTAAGACCAAGGGTGTTAAGCGTGTGAATTAGGTGCTTCCTAAGTTTATCTAAGGTTTGTCCATTTCCACCGCAAGAGTGGCGGGAAATTTCCTTTACGGTCACCAGTATACATCATCCCATGAAATTGCGGATTTTCGCACTGTTGAATTCTCCAATTGCCATGTTCAGGGAGCCTACTGGCTTAGTTGGTGTAACACAGGCCCATCCTTTATTCAACTGCAGGATTTTTCTAGCCTGCATTATTACTTTTATATCCATATCACTAACGTCAGCAAATTTCCTAGCGAACATAAGCACCTCAACTAGTAACCCGATCGATATAAACGGTTGTAAACCTACTATATCGAATTAAGAGAACCTGGCTCAGCCTCTACCCTGGTTTGCCTTAAACCATGAGATACATTCATTGGAATTACGCTATAAAGATACACTGCGTGTTATCTTTATGTCATCGTTGATCTTTCTCAAAATATGCTTGTCAGCTCGATTTCCAATTTTGGTGGGTTAATCGATTAGCATTTGACGTTGGAAGTGAAGTTAAATTTGTGATCTTTTAATGTTGATAAAAGTATTTCTCTTCGCTAACAACTCGAAACTAAAGGCTATCTCTAGATTGCTGGATAGCTAATCGGGTCTGTTACTTATACTATCGTATGTGTGCAGAGAAGTCCATCAATAATCTTGTACGATGATATTATCTAACAGCCTATCATAGCATTTACATGTTTTGTTTATTTATTTATTTACTAATATTTTATCAGAGATCAGTAAAACCCTATCTGTATTTTTAGTAGTCATATATTGGAAGAAACCTTGCGCTGGATAGGGTTGGAGAACTTACGGAATCTCAGTTTGGTGATTATGCCCTGTAGTTCTGGGTGAGGAACTGCAGGATATGAAGTGTACCTTTTTTGCCCCTGACGATTATGAAGCTTGGTCATAGAAGTATGTCTCCCATCTCATGCGCCTTATAATGTCGACAGACTTCTTAACTTGCATCCACATGCTTAGTTCGATTGATGGTGTGCGTATAATTTTCGTTGTGTTATAAACAACGTAAAATTCCATGTTTGTAAAGAGACTGTTTTTGTGACAAGTTACATGCGCACAACCGATGCAGCAGCTATAAAGCTCAAACCACATGGTAGCCTATTGCGACACATTCTGCGACCAGGGATCGTGAAGAATCGGTCAGGTGTTCATAAGTCCGAAAAAAGCACTCTCTAAAAAGTGTTTTTCTGAGCAGTATTACCATTGATTTCAAGTCTATTATTACTGTTTTTAATATAGGCGACTCATAGGATCTGCTATTCAAGGGCACATAATCTAATGAGATCATGTGCCTCTTTATCATTATACAGAGATATCAGCGATGCTTAACTTAATACAGCACTCTGTAAGAATTTTAGCTTTTGTGGGTTTTAACAGTTCCGTTATTAAGGCATCGACTTAGTATTGCACTCTTATCAGATGGATAAATAACAATAAGTACCTGATTTGATTTAATCTAACATACTTCTAAACCGTATTTTCATTGCAATGCAACACGACGTTTATAAGTCAGTAGATATTTATATTAATCTCAAATTTCTGGGAATGATCGAACTTTCAAATTATGTGACGCACACGCAAAATCGTCATCGCACATATGGCTATACATTTTAATACCATACCTGAAATGTCCAGTGGCATATATATTAATATAACTCCTCAAAATCACTCGCCATTAAGTTTGTGATTGTTTTTCCATTTAGAAAGAATGTTGAAAAATGACAACTATATTTAGTTAGAAATACAATCTCACACCAAACAATACTTGTTACAAAATAAGATTTCACTTAGTTATAGTTACACTACTTATAGAATATGAGCAACATCTAATATTTCAGATTGCTACTTGTATTATTCACGTCATGCAAAGCGTTAGATATATATAGTTAAATTCTCCATAAAAGAAGAAAATAGAATATACACTCAAAACACGAACAACAAAAATCACAACGAAAGAAGTAAATCAGCGCTAGAAACATGACCTAACCTTAACATTTATGAGTTTCTCATCTACTTTATCATTATTAGTTGTCACATACCAAACTAATGAAGATATAGCTAAAGTAATTTGACAGCTGATATCTTTAGCCATGTGATTTACATAGAAATACACGTCAATATGATTTAACTTCCAAGTTTCTTTCCCTTCTAAATTTGATTTTCTTTTACCTAAAACGTTCTGGCTTATGGACGACTTTTTTGTTTACATGTTTGCATATATATATATAATATGAAAATATTGAATATGTGTTTGAGCAATTATTATTTAGCTTAGCATAATCTATACATATATTCATTATTTACTGTGTAATATTTCAAGAGTATATATAGATATACACACAAATATACATATATGTACATGCATACACAAATATAAACACATATATAGAAACACACAAGCGCACGCGCGCACACATACACGCACGCACACACACACAAGCATATATATATATATATATATATATATATATATATATATATATATATATATATATATATATATATATGTCTACGTATGCGTATGTATACATATGTATTACGTGCACAATATATATTGAGAAATCTGCAGTTACTCTCTCCAGATTACAAGTTCAAGTTTATACCTGTAATTATTGGAAATCTGGGATATGTAACACATTGTCTAGATAGCAATCTTGAGAAATTAGGTGTCTCAAAGCGAGAAAGCTAATTCGAAGACTACAGATCTAATCCATCACAGGAACTGTAAAAGTCTGTAAAACTTTCCAGAATTTTATCATTTAAATATATATGAGCATGTCAAGCTATGCAACTATATGCATGAGTAAACATACATACAACATACAAATCTGCACAAGCATATACTTGGGCCATACTTACATACATACATACATATATGCATGCATGCATGCAGCGTACATACATACATACATAGAAAGAAACAAACAAAAATACTCTGGTATTGGTGTTGAAATTCCAATCAAGGAACCTTGGATCTTTCTCCACTGGCAGGAATTCTTGAAATAAACTGAATGACATACATACATACATACATACATACATACATAAGTATTGTATTCATAATTGCTGCTGTGACTATTCTGTTGTTTTCAGTATAACCGGAACTTACATTTTCCAATGCATACCTTCCCTGTTAATATATCAAATACATTTAGGCGGAATTCGGTTACCATATCTTGTCATGCGTTTTATTTGAGTTTTTCCAGTGCAAATTCTGAATTTACTTTATGAGCTTTGCTGGGAATATAGACTCCAGGCATATTGCAATCATTACGTCTTCATCTGCCCTTTCAGCTGAGTAATGTCAATTGGCCTTGAGTTTTATTCCGATCTGATTTACCATTGGCATTAATTAGCCTTGGGCTCTTAGCACGCATTCAGGAAGGACTTAGCATGTATATACAAGCATGTGTGTGATTTGTGTACGTACGAGTGTGCATGGATGTATGTATATGTATGCAAATATGTATTTATGTATGCATGTATGTATCATGAATTTATGTATGTATCTGCGTACATACATATCCATATATGTACATGTGTGTGTGTTTCTGTGTGTGTGTGTGTGTGTGTATGCAGGGGAGGCGCTAGGAAGTACGGGGCCCAATTAGAGAATTGTCAGTGGGGTCTTCTATTCTGAAAAAGTTGAAAATTGATACTTTATTCTTCGCGTATACGCCAGTCCTAACCAAAAAGGGCGGAGGGCCTAAAGCTCCATCATTTGCCACTAGGATATACTAAACATTCATCACAGGGTCTTTTCTTCGTGGGGGTCTTCGCTTTGTGCAGAACTCAATTTGAACAAAACGACAGTTTTATACTTTAGGTAATAATTAATAACTTTTGAAAATGACTGTTAATTATGCACCAATCCAATACATATATATATATATATATATATATTTAAATTATATGTATTTATTTTATCCTAATTAATAATAATTCGGATAGAATAAATGAGTTAATAAAAACCAGGGTAGCAAAGATCACAAAATAACTGTGGTGTAATTCCTGTTTTTGAGGCAGAAACGCCTTGATATTTTGGGTATTTGAGTATATATAAATTTAAGGAATGATGTGAACGCATGTTATAACTGCATACTTTATTCCGACATATGTTTCGAAAAATTACAATTTATGCGATCCATAGGAATCGTCGATGTTAAAAATGTAAATTTCTCAGGGAAATGTATGGGGATCATCTTAAACGTAAGACATTATGACCGAGTATGAGAACTATAGTTGGATAAGGTTATAACGTAATTCATTTGAAAAAA
>NC_068988.1:16711674-16713245 GCF_001194135.2 Octopus bimaculoides | reverse complement strand
ATATATATATATATATATATATATATATATACACACACACACAGGTATATATATATATGTATATAGACAGATGTAGGCATGTGTGTGTATGTGTGTTAGTAATTTTATCAAGTGTTTGGTTACGAATTCCATTACTTAAAATTTCATTGTTCCATTAAGCACATTTAATTGATGAGAAGCTAACGAATATAAATGTGTCTCGTTGTTATTGGATGCTTAATAGATTCTGTTCATTTAGCAATTTCTCTCAAATACTTCGTATAAAACTGTGAATGTTCGTAATTATGAAGTTGCGCTGCGTGAATCGATGGACTAGATGAGACGATATATATTTTTTTTCATCAATAAGTTATATTCGATTCCATGTAGACCCGTTGATTACTTGCGATTAAAATGTCGAACACTTCGAACTTACTTTTTACTCCGTGAAACAGGAAGTATATACGAATCTGATTCAAAATATTAATTCAAATATTCATTCTCACAAATCATTTTGTACGTTTGTGTCTTCTCTTTGTACAATTACTACAAACCATTTCGTACATTTTTGTGCGCTATGGCTGACAAAGAAAGGCAGCTGTATATTTCTTCAAGGAGTAGTGCTCTGCTATTATCCAGATAGATTTAAATAGACCTCTTTATAAAGTGTATACAAAAGGTGAAAGAGGTGAAGCTCCAACTATAGGCACATCTATAGATAAATTTGACTTGAAATCGCAGAAGCGTTTCCTTATACATACATACATACATACATACATACATACATACATACATACATATATGGTACGTAATAATCGTTCAAGTATTAGATTAAAAATTGCTGTCGAGTCCTGTATGTATAGTAAATAATACTAAATAGTGTTAGGCAGTCTCAGGTGATATGAGATTTTACTTATATAACATATTTATTTTTTGTCGAGGGAAAGCATGTTACTGAATGTCATAGAAGCAAACTCAATTGTTTTGTTTTGCTTTCTACATATTTCTATGTTGGCTGTTATGTTATATAAGAACTATATGAAACACGAAACCAAAAAAAATGGTAATTTGCGAAAGGAAATCTTTAAACTACAGAATGTGAACATATTATATTACAAAATATTTGGAAAAAGAAGAGTTCTGACAAAGTTATTAGAAATTCCTGTTTTCACTCTTCCTTAAGTTAATGTCGAGTAAATCCGGGAACACAGTTTCGATAGCTTATTTTCCTAAGACTCAAAAATGAGATTTTATGGCAGTTAGCTAATACGACAGTTGGGCGAAATATTAATTCTGCGTCTACAGTGATCGTTCGTTGTAGACTCAGAACCCAAAATTTGTGAAAGCACAATAAATAAAGAGGAAAACGAAATTGTTTTTTTTTTTCTATTCTAAGCGTTTATGGAGAAGCTAAGTATTTATTATATTCTTATAGTATATACGAGTAGTATTGATTATAAAAGATTAATTGAAGTGGGAAGGCACTATTATTCAATGTGGAGTTGATAAAACGAGGATGTATGTTGGAAACAAGATGAGAAGCTCAGCAAGTTGTAAGTCAGTCGTCATATGAATATATATATATATATATA
>NC_068988.1:16706383-16710212 GCF_001194135.2 Octopus bimaculoides | reverse complement strand
TGTGTGTGTGTGTGTGTGTGTGTGTATGTATGTATATATATATGTAAGTATGAATGTATATATATTTCAAATAATTAACTGGGAAATCTGAAACTACCAATAAAAAATTCAGAGCTAATAATAATAATAATAATAATAATTATTATTATTATTATTATTATTACTATTACTATTATTATTATTACTATACTAATAAGATAAGGTACTGGCACTTATCTAGTATAAGGACTGGATGCTACGACTTTTGTGCGAACATGAAAGCAGCTAAACGTCACGTTTTATTGTCAAGGAAGCTTATAAAGTAGCGATGGAATTTGGCATTAACCCGGAATTAGATAAAGAAGCTGAAACCACTGCCACCAAGGAAGCAAAAGATATCAAGCTGACTGCTAAAAAGAACGGGTAGAAACAATTTGAGGAGCGGCGGGGCTCAGAAAACCCTAAAGGAGCAATATATTTTTCGAAATCAATATGCTGATGTAGATCATGCAACAAGCCATCAGCGTCTGAGAAATTCAGGATTGAAAGCAGAGCCTAAAGTCTTCATACTGGCGGCATACCGTCAAAGCTTGCTTACCAGAAATTATCAGGCTATTGATCTTCAAAATGGTACTGACTCTAAATGCAAATTCTGCGAAACATTTCATAAAACAATAGACCATCTTGTTTCAGGATGTCCTATGCTAACACCAAACGAATACAAAATTTGCCACGATAGACTAGACAGTCCTACTAACTGGTATGAGCATCATCCTGAACCACTCTTTGTAGGTAAAAATGTCGCCATCCTCTGGGATTTTCCAGACAACATTAAATGAATGATCCAGGCTAATCGACCAAACGTAATTATTAAAGACTAGGAAGAAAATAGATGTAGACTAACAGTTTTCCCATTGATAACAATAAAGCTTCTATAAAGGAATTTAACAAACTTAGTAAATATAAGAACCTGGAAATTGAAAGATAAAGGATGTGACAGTTTATGCAAAAACCTGCCCGGTTATTGTAGGCCCTCTATGTATGATAAAAATTAAATGACAGAAACATCTAGACAATTTCTCAGGAGAACCCTGTTTCACGAAAATCGAAAATATTGTGCTGACTAGTACTACATAGATCCTTAGAAGACCTATCAATTCAAATGTCTGTGTTGTATTATATGGAGGTACTTCGCTACAGCTATAACGCCAAACATTTAGTTACATTGTAGCGTCTCTTAAACTTGACTTGCTCCAAGACGCAGGTTATGTCTTCGCAACTGATTGCAACAACTATACAGATTTAAAGTAAATATCAACCTAAACAGCAACAACAACAACAGAAACTACAATAACAATAATAGGGGGTGGTAGGATTTGCTTCCCCTGCTAACAATATATATCATATAAAGGGTTCAGAGTTGCACAGATAACCAGCTGGCGGAGATTCTGCTGGGGGGTTAAACTATTAGTAACACTCAACAGACACGTTGGTTTGGCGATTGACTTTACTGTTTAGTACAGTTACTCTCTGTATCAACTTGAGGTCTTACAACTAGCTATTTTACTTGTTGCAAATTAGTGACCGATGATCACTTTGTGCATAATATATTACTAGCGTTAGGGGACTCTGGCTATCGCTCTGGCATGCAGGTGCTCGCGACTGAGGAGGGGACAAATAGCTCGAAACAGAATCAGTCTCGTGATCCTGTTGTATTTCTGGATGGTCATTTTTCTTTTTTTACAAATAAACACACGCACTATATATCCGTTCTTCACTCGTTTGTTACTGCTCTTATTTTAACTGATGCCCATTGTCAGGAAATCTTTCGTCACACATCAGCGACACTTTCCCTCCTCGCGTGCGCACCTGCTCCACTTAGTCCATTCTGTTCTTCTATGAGGTGTATCGTTATATGCACATGCTTTTGCATTTGCATTTGTGCTCGTGAGTGCACATGTGTGAGAGTGTGTATGTGTGTGTTTGCACGTGTATGTGTGTGAGTGCATATATACATATATATACTTATGGGTTAAGTCTACCATGGGTTTCATTTGATTGGAGTCTCTCAACAAGTATCGGGCGTATCACATGAAGCATCGGTGTTCGTCTCCAGTGGTACGTGCACATTTATCTGCTTGCTGTTTCTTTGTATGTTTTCAAGGCGGCCTTATTCGATGTAAACAACATAAAGGGACGTGAGAGGAAAGAAGAAAAACGACAACTGAGTGATATATATATATATATATATATATATATATATATCACTCGTATTATGGAACGTATACAAAACTTATTCAACACTTGACACATGTGTTTTGACATTGCATTCAGCCAGAGTTCAATCTATAATTGTATTAAAGGAATGATTTCGATATAGGTTTCATCGTCGAAACCTCACTCTCGGGATTCACCTGAGTCTTATAAGAAAGACGAATCTCAAAGTCATACAGCGGATTCGTGCCGATAAGCAATTGGTTTTCGACGAACATCGTAGATATAAGGACGTACGTGCGTCTGCGTGTATCTAAAAATATAATTCCTTGTTTAAAATCGTAGCTTCTCAGTTTACAGTGAGTTAGTATTTCATTGTGGCTATGTGTTGGATTAAAGATATCGTATTGGTTAAAGTTATCATTTCGTCTTATAACTGTTTCACTTTACGTATATCGCCAATTCTCTTGAGAAACACACTTATATTGCAACACCATAGTTTTCTCTCTCTCTCTCTCTAGAAACAATAATTATATATTGTTGCAGCCATTGCGCAGATAAGTAAAAATTATTCTGTGGCGAGAGAAAGTAGTAATTTTTGATAACTTTTCTAAAATGTTTGGCGCCTGTATTAATAGATATTTGATTGTAGGAATTTTTGCACGATGTACCTCACTGTGTTCGCTACAGCAAGAAATTATGTACGAAATTGCATATATACACACAAAGGTTCGTTGATCTGTGAGTAATTAAGAATTGTCTTGTTCTTCTATTCTCCAGATCATCAGTTGAATAAATTACCATGATTAGTTTCTACAAATGCCAGAAACTTACTCCCTGTCTTGTCAGATAAGAAGAATACCTTTCGAACTACATCATTTCACGGCTGTATTGTTCTATGTCACTGTTAAGTTGTTCTATTATCGAAGGTGATAATTTTCGTGTATATATGTAATGCAACTTCGCATTTAATGTATTTTACTTCATATACTTTTGTTTTTAAATGGGTCCCTTGAAAGATAATGCAATCCGAATAATACACGTTGTATAATGTTTTTAAGCATATTTTTTTTTAGTATAAACATATTTACATATCGTTAATGACTTTAACATGAGAACGAATCTAACGAAAATACAATGCCTATTGTAAAGACGTTATCATGTCGGCTTTTAAATAGTCGATTCTGTGAAAACTAATACCAGTTATATATCAATGCCTGATATGCTAGCATTATAAAATTTAACTTAAATTTAAGATGACCGTTATTCTTAAGATAAAAAAAAATGTAGCAGAATGTTTGTGGAGGCGCATTGGCCCAGCGGTTAGGGCAGAGGACTCGCGGTCATAGGATCGCGGTTTCGATTCTTAGACCGGGCGTTGTGAGTGTTTATTGAGCGAAAACCTCCATGAGACTCCGGTAAGGGATGGTGGCGAACCCTGCTGTACTCTTTCACCACAACTTTCTCTCACTCTTACTTCCTGTTTCTGTTGTGCCTGTAATTCAAAAGGGTCAGCCTTGTCATACTGTTTCACACTGAATATCCCTGAGAACTACGTTATGGGTACACGTGTCTGTGGAGTGCTCAGCCACTTACACGTTAATTTCACGAGCAGGCTGTTCTGTTGATCGGATCA
>NC_068988.1:16703899-16706373 GCF_001194135.2 Octopus bimaculoides | reverse complement strand
TGCTCAGCCACTTACACGTTAATTTCACGAGCAGGCTGTTCTGTTGATCGGATCAACTGGAACCCTCGACGTCGTAAGCGACGGAGTGCCAACACAACAAGCAGAATGTTATACATAAATACATAGAAGCATACACACATTGACATTTGTATGTGTACGTGCACGCGTGTTTGCGCGCGGGCGGATATGTGTGTGTTCAATTACTAAAAATTCAAATTGGTTTGTATTAGTCATCTTTAGTTTCAAAGCGAGAGAAATGTAACAGTTTTATAATCACTAATTCACTAGTTGGAATAAATTGATTTCTATTCCACTACTTAAATATTATTTTTCTTTTTTTCTTCCAGCGTCATGAAATTTAGTCACTCGCCGATATACATAATTTATATTATGAGACCCAATGAAGTCCGTTTCCAAGACAATTTGATAACAGACTTGATATTCAAGTTTCTTATAACTCGCATTAATACTCAAGAAAGATATTGAGTAAAGTAGTATTAAGTAGAACACTTCTAGAACAATATTTACATTGTCCGCCACTGGAACAGAACATTTCCGATGGCAAAGAAGGCTTCATCTGCATAGATTCTATAGAGTAAAACGAAGTACCCCACCGCAGTTAATATACGACTCTCATGCATGCTGAAAACAGAGGGATGTCATACAATTCCAATTTTTGTATTACTTTGAAAGCAGATACTTACTAAAAATATTTGTTGCACCGAAAATCTCCCGACATTTATTTCTGTGCAAATGGCGAGTAATATGTAGGTTTCTTTGAAGACTCGAACAAAACTTCAGTTATCACTAACTTGCTCAGAACGTCAAACATTTGCTTTACATAAACAACTGGGAATATCTGAGACTGTGTAACACGATTTTTGTCCTTGGGTAGCCAGTTATTTCTTAACTTCTTACCTCTAGAGATTATGAAAAGTGGCTAATATTTCCTTCAAATTTGCTTTTGTTACATACATTAAAACCCCCCAAGAATCCCTCTCGACATATGGCTATGATGTTCCCCCACTTCCCATGCTCAGAATAATAGTTGCATATATTTTCAGCCACTAAGGGACATGCTCACGTGGGTAAGGTCAAACAACTGGCAAGCAAATCTGTGGTATCGGGCAGAATATGTGGTATAACGACATTTCTGCTTCCACAATTTTGCACCGAATTTGTCTGAAATGTAATGGAAAGAAGATCACTTTCAAAGCATTAATGTCCACGACACAAAAGCAATGTTTGAAGGGAATATTTGTCAATTCCTTTGATTTCTAGATAGAATCGAATGGGAAGAAACACTTACTGGCCAAAGACAAAATAAAAGAAAAATTCTGCTACACAATATTAATTCAATAGACAGCTTTGCATTTAAATGCTGCATAGATTCGTATACACCCATCAATACGCACTTATATATGTTTGTGTATAATATTGATGGGTCTGCTGAATGCGGTACACAAAATGGTTTTAATTGCATGAAACCTCTTGACGATAAGTAACGTAAACAAATAATTCACAGCGATTATTCGGGTCACCAAGTGAGTAAATATAAATTACGATCAAAATGTGTATTCCCAAAAGAACACAGACCTTCTCAGTTGAGATAGTCTATTAACACTCAGTGAGCAAGACGTATGATTACGTATCGGAGAGTGATATCATATGTACTTTACATTAGTTAAATAAATAAATATATATATATTATATACGTGTGCGAGTGTGTGTGTGTGTATGTGTGTGTGTGGGTGTGTTTGTGTGTGTGTGTGTGTTGCTCTGTGTGTGAAGGCTCGTGACCTAGTGATTAGCGTGTTGTAATCACGATCGCTAAGCCATGGGTTCGAATCTTGTGCAAATCACATAAATTCCCGTTGCTTCAGTTCATTCACCAGTAAATGGCTAACCCTCTGGTGGACTAGCTTTCCAATATGAAGGGCAGTTGGCCTATTCACTTAGCCAACGAGGTGGCGTCATTCGAAAGCTAAAACGATACAAAGCGCATTGGGACCAGTGATGTATAACAACATTAGATAGTCTGGTCGGTCACGTGATATATACATGTATGTGTATGCTTTTGCGCATGTGCGTCTGCGTGTGTAGAAATTGTGCGTACAAACACATTTACGACTGTTACTATTATGTTTAGAGCACCAGGTGTATTATGATATACCAGCGTGCTTCCTATATAGTTGTTAAACAAGTGGTATAGGTTTAACATAATGTAATAAGTGTGTCCTGGTGACTGTAGTGATTGAGCATCTAAATGCATTTCCAACATATACTGCAGGGGTCTAAACAACTGTAGTGGCGAAACGCGCGTAGGAACTATAATATAACGTTGTGTTGATGCTTATTTCTCGTATATACATATGTACACACACAGACACACACACATATACATACACATATTTTTACATATATATTTATGTATATATATATATATATATATATATATATATATATATATATAT
>NC_068988.1:16697967-16703153 GCF_001194135.2 Octopus bimaculoides | reverse complement strand
TATATATATATATATATATATGTTCTGCTGAAACCCCCTCTCGGTCATAACTGACCATGGGATTGCACCTAGAAAGTTACCCTCTCAGGCACAAGTCCGGACAATGTCGTTTATGGAAGACCAGCAGTCTCCCAGGCATACCAGCCTCCCCTCTCCACGCAACCAGTGTTATCCAAGAGAAAGGCAAAGGGGCCGATACAGCTTAGCACCTGTGACGTCGCAATTCGTTTCTACAGCTGTATGAACTGGAGCAACGCGAAATAAAGTGTCTTGCTGAAGAACACAATACGCAGCCCGGTCCGGGATTTGAACTCACAACCTCATGATCGTAAGTTCGACGCTCTAACCACTGAGTCATGGGCCTTAACGTCTTGTGGCATTATGCGTCTCAGGAATACCAGTCGGGGTTAATGCCACTAACAACTCCACAGTAATATCCCTAAACTTTATAAAAGTCTTTGTATGATTACAGACTAGGTTAAAAATACCAAGAAATTAATTACTCATGATAAATGCAAGTGCTGGTATAACGATGACTATCAAAAGACCAAAACAAGTTTGCTATGTAACAAAATGACAACCAAATAAACAAGGAAAACAGAATAGCGAGCACGAAAATTGGCATATTCTCTATATTCTTACCTGGACATGTAGAAAATTGACAATATCCAGTGCCAAGAAAATTTGGCAGTACTGTGCGATGAAATAAATTTATCTTTTTAAACGATTTTAATATGAAAATAACTTAAAATCTATATTTGAAATAACTTTTCTCGTGAAGATTGTAATAAGTAAAATTAGTTTAGAAAATATAATTTTGTATGTTTATTTAATCTCAATATCATTTTACCACAATGAAAATGTAGTTGCAAAGGATGAAAATTATTTTCCATATAATATATTAATATTTTATATGTAAGCTTACATGTTAATAAATATTGCACACATTATATATTTTGAAACATTTCGAATATGCGCAGTTTGTATAAATAAATGTTTTTGTATCCATGTACTTGTGTGCTTGTGAATGTGCATTCGTTTTGTGTACGTTCATGCGTGCAGACGTATAAACACGAATATTTGGTTCATCCATGCAAAGACACACATTCTATCATCTGTAAGAGATTTGAGAGGAAACAGTGAAAGTACGATGGAGTCATATCAAAAGAAAGACGTAAAATGCGTGATATGATAAAATAATTTCCAAAGCAAATAATACAGTGAAACAATATACATTTGTGCAAAGTATTATGGACTGTGTATATACATATGGAAAAAAAGAAACAGACGTTCATAAAATAAAACCGAGATATTCGTTCAACTATAAATAATAATGGTTTTGATCATTCTTATATTGAGAACAAATCCAATATCATATTAACACAAAGAGACTTATGTGTTACTAGATTGCGTGGATGGAAACATATTAGAAGAGAACATATATTTTACGTATTTTAATAATAACTGTATTTCTCAAACTATATAGGGATTTATCAAATAAAAAATAAACGACCTTTGAACTTATTCCACGCGTTTTTCGTTTTATATTGACATAAAAATTAGTACAGTGATGTAACCAGCATTTAACATATTTCAATGGTTGTAATATTGCAATCCACTTGCTTTTATAGACATTACACGTATTTTCGCTCGTTTATTGATTCTGATCTTTTTCGTAAATAAATAATCTTCTTGAGACTATGTATCTCCTAACTAATTTTCAGTTTTAGCCATTTACCAAATTGTAAGATCTGATCATTTTTTTCCGACGTATTGACGATCTCCATTTGGTAATTTGTGTGTTATTAATATTCTAGTAAATGAGATTTTATGAATTACTTGTTCGTTATTAGTGAAGTATTTCATAATCATCTAATGCATTTAATGATGGCTATCTTTAATGTTCTAAATCCCAAGTTTACTTCTTTTACATAGTGTCAATAATATGAATTTCGTTTTGAATTGGCTAATGTCCGCATTAAGTTCTTATTTAATTAATGATACGAGAAGATACGTTAATACCTCAGATTTACATGGCTTATTCTCACTGTTTTTCTTATACCATTTACATATTTATTATGACACATTGATAAACGCAGGCTAAGTGATAAACTAGTAAACACAGACTTAGTGTGCAAGAAGTAACTAGTGGGGAATGCCGAAATAATGACTGGGTCCATTTCCTTTTAAACGAAATATCACTAGCAACAAAAGTTATGATTTCTGGAACAAGACACATCAGTAATAAAAAAAAACAAAAACAATTTGAGACTATTTAAAATACACAATCATTTTGCATAATTATCTGTTCCATTCACAGGGGCCGTAAACTGAAGTATAGGGAATCATAATTTTGGTAACACAAAAGCATATGTAAATCTTTCTGAGAGTAGTAGAACCAAATGGAAAATGTTATAATAGCGAGAAATCCTTTAAATAAATATAAGTGCGCACTTAGGTGGAATTCTCTGATGATCAAACAATCTAATTTCGTTCTACAAAAACAAAAGAAAAAACGGGGAAAAGTAACGAGTGGCGTGTCATACTCGAGTAAATGGTTAGATGATGATTATACACTTAGAAAATATGAATTGGATGGTCGAGGGTAGTTAGCTGGCAGAATCATTAGCACGCCGGGTAAAACGTTTAGCGATATTTCGTCCATCTTCACGTTCTGAATTGAAATTCCGCCTTTGACATTCATTTTTCGGTGTGGATAAAATAAGTAGCAGGTGAAATACGGCGGTCGATCTGATCGACTTACACTTTCCCTGAAATTGCAGGCCTTGTGCTATAATTTGAAATCAATATGATTTGAAGGGTTAGGCTTGAAACGACTTTGTTTATAATGTCTATTCTCTGAAGGATGGTTTAGTGTTAAACAAAAGCATCAAGAACACAAGTGTAAAATTACTATATTCTGTTGAGTAGAGAATTTGCATATTGCATATATTTCGCATAACGTAAATCGATAATTAAGTCTTAACTAATGTAATATGCGTGATAGTCAGTCTGTATCTGCTTCTCGCTGACAGTTACCTCGATACCGTGTACTACTGGCTAAAAGTACATATCTGTAAGAGATAATTTTTCACTCATAAATAGCAACGCATTCCATTTCAGTTCCAAGGATGAGTTCCGATTTTAACAAATTGATATTAGAGCTGACTTATACTCCCTGAATAAATACATGAATATTCAATGTTCAGACGTGTATAAAGAACTAATTTCGACAGGATGTAGGCCCCTACTTATAATACACTTCCTTCGAGTCAGACATGTAGCGTTAAATTATTTACCTTCAAACAATCGAACACTAAACAGCTTTGCCTCGAGTTTTAACTGTTAAAATTGACTATACCTTATCCTATCAGTATGCGATCTGGTAAAAATATAAGAAATCGATACTGGAAAAAAAAATAGATAAAAAAAACTGTTGCTATCACTGCATATCAGCACTTAATAGATTTTGCACATGGTTTTCACCTGCCACTTCTAAAGTTTTATCTTTAACTAAAGTGTTCAATATTTGTATGTATCTTTCGATTTTAATAGGATATATATAAAATGATTTCATGCATGTAAATGTGCGCATAAAGTTTAACATTTACCAGCATCATCACCGAGACAGTATGCTTTGAAATTGATCCACATTTGCCAAGAAATTGATCTCTCTCCCTCGTCTTTCGCTCTCTTTCTCTCTCTCTCTCTCTCTCTCTCTCTCTCTCTCTCTCTCTCTCTCTCTCTCTCTCTCTCTCTCTCCTTAAACTTCTTTTTCTCACCCCTCTCAATAGTTCTGGATAAAATATATAGAACATCCAATTAATGGAACTGGGGAAAAATATATACATAAGTATGTGTCTATGGTTCAACATTATTCAATTGAGAATGGAAACATTAAAAAAAACACAATATATATTTAGTCTCATGACTGAACCAGAAAAAATATATATTGCGCTCTTTTGTTTCTTTCTTACTCTCCCTCTAACACACACACACACACACACACACACTCTCTCTCTCTCTCTCCATATATATATATTTGTATGTATATAATTTTAAGCCGAGAGGCCATTTCATGAAAGGGACTATGAAGACGGAGAAATTAAGACGAAAGAAATAAATTTGCTGTAGACTTGAAAGATTTGAGGTCATGAGGAGGAAAGCAATGAGATGGAAGAGAGTTTCAAAGTCTGGTAGTTCGAGAAATAAATCCACCACCCTAGAAATATTTCTTTATTCGTGGAAGTACAACGGCATTTTGGATCAAGATGCTGTGAGTTTCCAGTCTGGCTAAATTCCACAAAATGATGTGTAACTAAGAGAGGAAGTCCATTCCGTAGCAACAACGATAGGAAAGAATAAGAACGGTGACATCATGCCGATGTGATAAGCCTTGCAGAGTTGAGGCAAGAGTGGCACCAATCATATTAGATACTTACTTCTGATTCCGGTCGAGGAGGTCCAGATGGGAGGATGGTTCATGTGTCCATGTGTGATATCAGTACCACATACAAGGATGAATTGTGAGATTTGACCAATTCAATAATCCAATCTTACGGGAAGCAGATATAGCAATTGGTGTATGTTAGAACGGCAAGAAAGAACAGGCGAAAAAATAAGACCAAGGATTTTCAAAAAAGGCTTTTCTTCAAGTGGTTTATCTCAGACTTTGATAGTTCAGATCTTTTACTCATGTAAATGAGACGATGTCATAGATAGCAAGATCTATTACTCCCGTAAATGGGATGATGTCAGAGACATCAAGATTTGTGTTGCCATGGTTGAGAGTAACTAGACGTTTCTCGTTCCGTTTGTCAAAAGTCTGCAATGCTGCCTCAAGGCCAGCAAAATAAAATCTAACCGTTTCACACACTTGCGCGTGCACAAACCTACGCACACGCGCACAAAGACACACGCACACATAGATACGTATGTACATAATTACATGTAAATTCAGTTTATCACATGTAGACAAATATACATACAACTTGAATTAGATACACTCTCACACACACAAAAATACACACACACACACACATACATATCAATTTTTAGATTCTTCTGAGCATGATAAATTTATCTCACATTTTGCATTTTTTTTTCTCTACTTATACGAATACATAATTATAAACATTTGATTTTAATTTTCGAAGCTGGTTTGCCAAAATACTGAATTTATATAT
>NC_068988.1:16696570-16697526 GCF_001194135.2 Octopus bimaculoides | reverse complement strand
ATGGCCTAGTGGTTAGGGCAGCGGACTCGCGGTTTCGATGCCTTGACCGGGCGTTGTGAGTGTTTATTGAGCGAAAACACCTAAAACTCCACGAGGCTCCGGCAGGGGATGGTGGCGAACCCTGCTGTACTCTGCCACCACAACTTTCTCTCACTCTTTCTTGCTGTTTCTGTTGTGCCTGTAATTCAAAGGGTCAGCCTTGTCACATTGTGTCACGCTGAATATCCCCGAGAACTACGTTAAGGGTGCACGTGTCTGTGGAGTGCTCAGCCACTTTCACGTTAATTTCACGAGCATGCTGTTCAGTTGATCGGATCAACTGGAACCCTCGATGTCGTAAGCGACGGAGTGCCAACAACATAGGAAAGGAAAATAAACTGAGTTATAAAATATATTGTTTAATAAAGCATTTGGATTATCTTTGAATGCAACAAGTAAAAAATAAAAGATATATATTCGCGAAATCAAAGTAATGAATACTAATTATACTTTGCTCGGAGTAGAAGAATGACTGAATTTTTATACAGATTTCGTGGTGGGTAGGGGAAGGCAAAAAAGGCATCGTCCAGCGACAAGCTGTTGAGAATGCCCTGAACAGAGGGATATCGAGTAGAAGCAACCGAAGACAGGGTGGGGGTGTAGAACCTGATTATTTGTTAAGTCTACCACCCAAGCAGGATACAACGGTACTTGATATCACAGTGCAAGAAACGTGGAATATGTACCGTAAACCGTTTGCCCTTGTATATTCACTTTGTCCCACCTCACACTCTCTCTCTCTATCTCTCTATCTTTTTTTGTCACTATCTCTCTCTCTCTGTCTCTCCGTTTTTGTACCACTGTCTCTCTGTCTGTTTTTGTATCAGCATCTCTCTCTCTCTCTCTCTCTCTCTCTCTCTCCCCTCTTTTTCTCTCTCTCTTTCTCTCTCTCTCTCTATATATATTGTTTAATAAAG
>NC_068988.1:16692107-16694607 GCF_001194135.2 Octopus bimaculoides | reverse complement strand
TCGTAGACAAATACTGGGGCTAAGACACACAAGCCCCAAGTAACACAGACTTAAAAGTGGTCACATCTGGAGGAGATGAGAGAAATCCTCCGACTCTTGACTGGTATGCACTTTCAGTTGGAAAATATCTAAAAAGCATTCTCTCGTTGAAGCAACACAACGCACTGCGGGACAGGTACACAGATGGCCAGAAAGTGAGTGAAATAATATTATAACAGAATATTAGACGTCCCAGAAGAGGTTGTAAAAATGTTCAAATTCATATTGTAATGCATTTAAGCGATATACTATTAAAACAAAATGTTTGCATCGTAAATCATGTTTTTATTATTTACCTCGTGTTCATTTAAGCGGTTATGGTGGAATTTATTTTTATTTCCTCATTACGTCTATTTTCTGTTTCAATATTTTTCTCCAAGTAATCAATAACAAAAAGGAAATATATCATATATTATCAACTTTTTAATATCGTTACGCTTTGCCTAACAATATTGTAATATTTGTCATATTGGTGTATTTTTGTATGGTAGTTTTCTGACTCTTGTTTCTTCATCAATTTATAACAGCTCTACTAGAAATTCGACCATTATATATATATTTATTGATTTCCTTATATATTCATCATTAAAATTCTCGTTGTTTAACCCCATGTTACAATTAATTTGGTAGACATTTTAAAAACAGAGGAGATATAACAATTTGATGATGTACGAAATTCTGGCAGCAGTAAATCACCCCCTGAGCATAATATCAAAATTATACACAGTTGCGTTTACTCTGCCCGATAAACTTCGTTAAATTTTATGAAGACAATTCGTGTATAGTTCTCCAAATTATATTGAATTTAGAACGATTGTATTGATGAACCACGGACGTTTTTACGTAAGTAAAACGGTTGATTGGGAAACCGGTATACGATTAATTCTTTATTTTGTATATTTTTCATTTGTCTTACCCGTTTATGTTCTGGTGTTTGCTGATTTTTTTTCTGGTGAACATTATATTTCTTCGTGGTTGGGTCGTTGATGACCTCTTTCTAGCATATCGGATGTCCAGTTAGTGGTCATCCCTTCTTATACACATGTAATAAATGTTTCTGAATTGTCAGATTTTTTATATGCTAGGCCATTGGTTTTAAATTGATGTTAATGAAATTAATATTCAATTTATCACCCTCAGTATATATATATATATATATATATATATATATAGAGAGAGAGAGAGAGAGAGAGATGTATTACAATTAAAAGGGTAAAGGATTATCAATGTATTAGTTTATTAATAAATTAATAATTAATCATTTTTACCAAGCCCTTCGGTATGTAAGCACCATTATCGGTGTGGAACTTATTTAAAAGTTCTTATACATTTATAAACAAAATTAAGGGATCAGCAGCAACAGGTTGCTTCACCACATACCGAAGTTCAGAAATAGCAGCTAAAAATGCTGAAACTCCAACAGATAGCTATTTCTGAACTTCGGTATGTGGTGAAGCAACCTGTTGCTGATCCCTTAATTTTGTTTATATAAATATATATATATATATATATATACGTATGCAGAATATACGTGATCATGCATGTTCACGCATGTTAAGCTGTATTTTCACTGTACATTTATTTTTATCATAGTCGTAAATGTTGCTGTGATGAAAACCAACCACGATAGCTTGATTTGCTTGATTATTATCAGAGTCGTTACATATCGTTAGGCGAGTGTACTTGTATATTGCTGGATGTGATAATGACGCGGAACTCGCTGCTGCTGTTAAGGACGATACTAAAAGATGATGATGATGATGATAATGATGACGACGACGACGGTGATGGTGATGGTGGTGGTGGTGGTGGTGGGGTTGTAGTGGCAGCGGTGGTGATGGTGGATGTTGTGATGATGCTAAGGATGATGATTAAGGCCGCAATGATATCGTGAAAGACGATGATGATGATAGCGACGACGAGCGCGACAAGAACTCTCATGATGGTGATGATGAGGAAGTTCATGATGAGGACGACGCCGACGATATTGATGATGATGGTGATAGGGGTGGTGGAGCTGGTGCTGGTGTTGCTGCTGCTGTTGTCGGTGTTCGTAATGGTGGTAGTGATGATGAAATTGAAGCTGATAATAAACGTTATATATTTTGTTTCTTTTTCTACTTCTAACTCTTTAAGGAAAATACATAAAAGTATACATACAGGGAATGTTTATATTTCTTACATACAAATGCACCGATGCATTCATGGAATTAAAGCTAGTTGTAAATGTACACATTCACTTCCAATTTGTCTATGAGGAATTCGGAATTAAGCAAAGAAATACGTACTCATGTGAAGGGGTATGTGTGTGCATGGGTTTCTCTTTCTATATTAGTATATATATATATATATATACAGACATACACACACACACTCACACACACATATATATATAAACAATATATGAGTATATGCATATATGTGTACATATATGTATATATATATATATATATATATATAT
>NC_068988.1:16691025-16691652 GCF_001194135.2 Octopus bimaculoides | reverse complement strand
TATATATATATATATATATATATATATATATATATATATATGTATATTCTATTATGCTATATGTACATATATATATAGACATGTATGTATGTATGTATGTATGTATGTGCTTGTGTATGTGTGTATACACATGCACTTAGAATATTATATAAATCTCAAGGTATACAGTTCTTAGTGTGTGAACGGCGCAAATTGTGACAAATATTGCTATAATATGTATACACGTCCTCTATTATATAGATTTTAATATACAATATAATGCATTAAATACGTTTATATTTTGTTGCCAGAGTTTGCAAAAAGTAGCTATAAAATAAACGTTTGCTAAGAATCTCTGGAGCCATAAATCATTCCAGATTTTGGATATATGATTGCTGTTGTATTTGTGTGCGCTATGTGTTCCATCGCTGCATTTAGCTTACTATATTAATGTACATGGAATACGCTCATCACCACACACATACCTGTAATTTTCTTTTCCATTTAAACATCATTTCTTTTGTATCAATTATAGTGTTTGTATTTTACTTAAGGCAGCCATTTTCTTATATGAATTATAGATCGAATTTCATTTGGTATGCCTATATGTATGAATATTGCTATATATATATATATATATATATATAT
>NC_068988.1:16681168-16686168 GCF_001194135.2 Octopus bimaculoides | reverse complement strand
ATGTCCTACATGTCTCTTTTTGTTCTGGTTAGCCCTGTCTTTGTGCGGTACATATGCTTATCTCTTCCAGAGTTGGCGTTGATATCTATGTATGTTTGCGCGCGTGCCTATGTATTTAGCATGTGTGTTTTACGTACGTGTATATCAGTTTCATTGCAACATTATTTTTATTCGTTTATTCTTCTTTTTCAGTCCGTGTTTAGTATGTGCTTGAGTGTTGTGTGTGTGTATATGGCTTTATGTGTCATACATTCATTTTGTATCTGTGTATTTTACTTTTCTTCTTCTATTCTACCTTCAGTCGTCATATTGAATAATGTAGTGGAGTGGAGGGGTGTTATCATTCCATTCATGTTTTCTGCTGAGGCTCCGTCTGTGTTTTTCTGTGTGTGGGCTCTGTAATCTAAGTGTCACGTCTGTTTTATGTGTTGATAATATCTTAACATCTCTGTTAATGACCGAGCCTCCATGTCCTATTGTAGAGCTCTGACGAGTTTTCGTCCTCGTTGAGCTCCCGTGTGTTTAAATCATTAGAATAATCAAAGATATAGTGGAATAGTTTGGTATTTTATTTCTAGAATCGTCAAGACTGCGAAACTAACGTCAATGTAATCAGCTGAATTCCTCCTATTGAATTTGCTGTCCTTCTGCCAAAACTTGAAACCATTTATGTAAGGCAGCGAGCTGTCAGAATTGTTAGCACTCTAGATAAAGGTCATAACGGCATTTCGTCTGTCTTTACATTCTGAGTTGAAATTCCACCAACATCGACTTTGCGTTTTATCTTCTAGGGATCGGTATATAAGTACCAGCTGAGCACTAGAATCGATGCGATCGACTAGCCTCCCCACCATTACCAAACAAAATGTCGGGCTTTGTTTCTATAATCGAAAGTATTATTAAAATTGTCTTCAAATAATTAAAACAACTTTTTCTTTTTTTTTTTTCTTTTGCTGAATGATAATTAAAGTCTTTCATAAAATACGAGTTTATCCAAAATTTCACATTACAGCGCAAATAAATTTTCTTCCTGTGGATAAGAATATAAAGATTTTATTTAAATGATTCCAGTCATAGAATAATATTGTTTTGAATGCATTGAAATGTGTATGTATGTGTGTTTGCACGTTTCGTGTGCGAATATGTGAATATATGTACAATTTTATATGTGCGAATATGCACCTATGAGAGTGTCTGAGAGTGAATGTGTGAGAGTGTCTGACAATTGTTATAACTGGAAATAATATCTAAAATGCAAACTAATGTATTTGGGTTTTACTTTGTTGGACATCATTTGGTAGTTTGAATATCAATCATAAATACAAAGAAATATTTTGTGTAATGCGTCTGTAAAAACTTATTACAAAATTGTAGTTAAATGTGTTCGCTTTCATATTTTTCATTTATGAATATATTTATAAATATATTATACATGCCTTCAGCACTGTAATATAGCATAGCAGGAATTTGAATAAGATGAATACAAATTAAAATCATCACATACACATCTATACATGCATACACGCGCACGCAGGTACGCCTACATATTTATATACATATGCAAGCACGCTAATACATACACACACAGCTAACATACACACGCTTAATCACACGTACTTAAATGCATATGCAGTCGTTCGTATGAGTTTGAATATATATACATATTTGTGCACATATCTAATGCTGCATGTTCGACGTTCAATTAGGAACTTACGAGAATGGGGAAAATGATATATTCATTTTTAATTGTCCCGAACTATTATTAGCACTTGACAGACTCATTCACTTTCACATAGCCATACACCCTTAATTAAGTGAAGTAGAAACACATTCATACATTTGCATGAAAATACAATTAAATTTATGAAGTTATATTCTTATGTTTTTCAAGAAATTAATTCATACCCACATTGCTTAAGACATACAGTTTCAGACGTTCGCAAATTATCTGATGTGTGCATTGTATTTAAGTGTCCGTTCATTTCAGTTTTGTATATTTTCCTTTACAGATAGTTATTAAACGTTAAACTTTTCTAGCCTTTCACATGCTATAAAAGGATATTTAGAATGGTTAATAAATCTGTCTGTTTAAACTTACTTGGAGTGAATGAAATGAAAAGAAATTCACATATAAAAATACTTGAATTTCATACACAAACAAACATAAGTTTATATTTGAATTTATTTCATTCAACTGATAAAACTGAGGAAAGGTATTTTGTTTTGCTATATCATATTCGCGTTTTTCTTTTAGGAATTGAAATTACTTTACTAAAAAGAATAAACAATAATGTATAACCACTCAATGAAATGTGAAACCAACGAAAACCACTTTATTCTTTCCCTTAGGTGATATTTCTTCCGGCGAATTCGATTTTATTTATTGGAATTCTCGCTTTATAGGACGTTTTCTCAACAATTACCCCATCCATTCTATACCGTGATTGACGGAGAGACAGTTCTATGCAATAAAATCTCTAGCAAGTATTGGATTACAACTCTCATACAAGCAGATTAAGTATTCGTCGACACCACAGAATTTTATCCATTCATTCTTTTGTTCTTACATTTTTCTATTTTTATTCCGAGGCTTTATTAAGATATACTGTCAAAATTTGCAAAGCCTTAGAATCTCTTTCTTCTAATACAATTATCTTCTCACTGATACTTCTACACCTTCGTCTCCACTTCTTAGCTTAGCCAAAAGTAATTTTTCTTTTCTATTACTTTCTTACTTATTTGGATGCGATATTGCACTCTAATCAATGAGACGCCAAATAAATACAAAGCAACCTTACAAATTCCTGAATAAGTCAATACGTAATGATTACCGAAATAAAAATAAATAATAAATAAATAAAGTCTATGTATTCTCTCGAGATTCAGTAGAATGCCCCCTCACTAGTTTAGTGGTAACTAAGAAGTTGGGGCGACAATTGCTATATATCTATTTTGTCTATTTAACTGCAACGCCATTCGACCTATTTAAGCATAGTACCGTTATGGAGGTAAATATCAAATTTGCTTTTGCTAAACTATATATTCCTCACAGAGAATTTGAACAAGCAGTACAAATCTTTTCTTTAGCCAAACCATAAGAATAGAATAAAGAAATGACTCTAAGCCACACCAGAAAAATACAGGCTGAAAGTAGCAATAAAATCTAATTTTAAAAATTATTCGGGTTGAAGAAATCCAACGGTGATCAATACTTCAGTTTATTCTGCAGAGAAACAGTTAACAATATTGTTGTTCGTACTTTACTGTTTCACTTTTAAAGTTTCGATAAATAAAACTAAATACAATTAAATCAAAAATTACATAAGTTTCACAGAATATTAATCATTTCTAGATTAAATAACTGATTAAAATTAAATGACTCATTGCAATCAAAATGATCTATTTTCATAATGACTCGAATTTGTTAATTCAACGTGCTAATTACCCATTTATCTATTTCTCATTTTTAATAAATTGCTTCAGACATTTATTAAATAGCATGGTAGATGGTGAGATATAACAGAGTCTTTATTATTGATTGTTGAATATGATGTTTATTAATAATAATAATCTACATAAGTTTTCATTCAAAGTAATGTATAATATAAGTATACATATTTCATAACAAATCAAGCGACTAAATTAATTGATGATAAAAAGCATTAAATCACACACGCATACAAGCAAACGCATGTATGTATATAATATTCATATATATACATATATATATACATGCATACATATATATATATGTATGCGTATCTATGTGTGCGCGCGCGCGCGCGCGCGTGTGTGTGTGTGTGTGTGTGTGTGTGTGTGTATTTTTTGCGTGAGTCTATGCGTGTGAAAAATTCTTTTTTGGAATTGGATCTCGAAGCGCACAAATACATGTAAATATTAAGTAGAAAATTCTTTTTAGCGCTTTGCTTACAGAATTCACTGATGATTAAAGACCATGTGATTAAATTACTGAAGTAATATGTTGTAGTGTCCTTAAAGAATATGTAGAAAATATGAGAAAAGTAACCTGGCGCATACCATGTTGACAAAATGCTGTATTCACGAAATAAGAAATCTGGGTTTTGAATTGGAAATCTAATCAGAGATTCTTATTTGATCATATGTTACTTATGAGTAGCACTTATTTGCAGAGTTCGTTTCATGTTCAACATTTTCTGACTGCTAGATAATCGTTCCGTTTTTATATATTCGGTTCACATTAAACGATATAATTTACATGTACCAATATGAACCCATCACGTATCTGCCTCTGTCTCTTTCATTGCCTGTACCTACATTATATATATACATATATATATATATATATATATATATTACTTGAAAATATCGTAATAGGTATAAATATACAATAAACAATTATAGAAAAATGGAGGACAAAAAGATGTTGAATCAAACTTAGATTTAACACAAAATAGGATTCGATAAATACGCGCGTTTCAAAGGACAATAGAAATATGTAAGAAAAAAATATAACCATAGGAATTATAATTAAATTTTTGCATTGTCATTTTCATCAGTGTGAGGAATTTTTGTAAAGACATGAACAAACCTATAATAAAATAAAGTAAATTAAAATAAGATACAAAAAGGGAGAGTCCAAATGAGGTAATACGGAAAAAATCGGATATTTACAAGTAAGTTGTAAAAGGGGAAAAATAACAGTAATAATAATAGTAAGAGAGACGAAAGAGAGACAAAAGACAGACGCATCAATGTGTATGCATGTCTATATGCGTGGTAAACTATAACCAAGAAATACGAATGAAAGGCTAACGGTAATGTTTTAAAAAATGGTAACAGGTCAATACAAAGTATCATAAACAGGGCCACGTGTTTATAGTAGAATATAACGTAACAGGTGGACTAGTATAAAAAACCCTACGGAGTTATACATATACATATTAATATTGAAAAACGAATATATATATACATATATATATATACACACACACATATATATATATATATATATATATATA
>NC_068988.1:16678272-16680728 GCF_001194135.2 Octopus bimaculoides | reverse complement strand
ATATATATATATATATATATATATATATATATAGAGAGAGAGAGAGAGAGAGAGAGAGAGAATATTATAAATTACGAACTGCGTTTGGCAAATCAAAGGTACCTGATAGTTACTTATAAATCATGTTCTTCGGAAAGGGCAAATAGATTAAACAATCATCAGACATGACCAAGTAACCTTTATTTAAGATAACCGTTTAATCATGCTTTCCGTTTTTAATAACATGGTATACATGAAACCTTCCAGTGACTAATCCTAACCGAACGTGATTCGTAATTTGTAATATTGTATTAATACACCTTAATAGCCCATTATCATTCAATGAGATATATTCCTGCGAAACATTTTCAGGACCAAAATTCATAGTGAATTATGCCGGCCAAATTGCATATTTTTTCCACTGAAATGTAGTTATAAAATTGTCTTAATTATTAGTGGCATATGTATAATAGACAAAAAGTACATTTTTGTTGGTTACAGAACATAACAACAGCAAATAACATTCACTTTAAATCTTTTTATTAATGCAATTGAAAGAGTTGATTGATATTTTTAAATGGAACGCCATCTTACATTTATATTTGCTTGTATTCTGTGATGGTAACTTCATTTCTGAAATCAGATTTTGACTTTGTAAGTCATGACGTTATTTGATAACTTTGTCAAGTATATTAAATAAAGACTGTTAACTGAATTTTTTAACAGATAATTCGGCAGCTTTAATCAAAAGAAAAGAAACGTTTACAGATTAATAAAAAGAAGAACGAATTCTAATATATTCTGTTTTATTTCTTCTTTCACACAATATTCACTTCTGTTAGTGGGTAAGTAAACAAAATCAAACAGAATGTCACATTTTTCTGTAGGGCGCAAATCCACACAATCTGAACTGCAGGCTGGAATTCTTTTATTTTGTTACATATATTATATATTATTTTTGGCCATTCAGATTTCAACTTCATTGAACTACCTGAATTCTAATGTGCAAATAGATTCGTTCATCTATTTTTCTCCCGGGGTATCGTTTGATTTATTTTCCTTCGTTATTCGTTGTTTCGAAAATTGCATTACTCATGCTTCATTCTACAGCTAGCAAAATGTGCACTAACCAGCTTCACTGAAATTATTCTATATTCAAGCTATTCGCCACCTTAAAATTTGTTAGGTAAACGTACTGTCAATGTGCTTTTCTCTTTCAATCTATCCTCAACCGTAAAATTCGTTAAATGGCAATGTAAACAGCATGACATCATGCGCGGTGTGGCTATGCTAAATGCAAAGGCATACGACAGCACATTTTTATTAGCAGAACGACCATTCATGCTTTTGTTGAACAAAATTTACTGTAACGAGATATACATGAATTAACACTACAGAAATTAATTCAACATTGTTTCCCATTGACAATCTATGTGTTGCTGTTTTGTCAAGTGATATTAATTACAAAGCGACTGATACAGATAAATAACTGGGACGTAATGGGAAATGAGATGAAAATATAGACGAGGGAAGAGAACGAGATGTATCTTCATTGAAAATGAAAGAGAATAAGCCGGGTTGACAGTTACAAATGGTTAAATTAGACTATCCATCAACCTAATTACGAGCAAAGTTACAGGTAATAACTTGAGGACTTACATTTTCGACCATTTTTAGAATATCGATTTTAAAGCGTGCACAGAAGTGAGTCATAAATTAAAAACGTGGAATAGCAAGCATAACACATAAAGAGGAAGAAAAGGAGAATGAAATCCTATAAAAGCATGGGTGACAAGTTATATTAATAAAATTCCCCTATAAAAAGTATGGAAAACGGACAATGAAAGTAAAAGAGTAAGCCTGTATGTACGTACCGTGATTTCTACATAAACCCTATACGCACACAGCTACACACACATGCAGTACATGTATTCACACACACACACACACACATACACTCACACACATACACACACAATCACACATACACACATAAAATATAATTAAGATTCAGTTGAATTAAGTACATATATACGACGGGCTTCTTTCATTTTCCGTCTACCAAATCCACTCACAAGGCTTTGGTCGGCCCGAGGCTATAGTAGAAGACACCTGCCCAAGTTGCCACGCAGTGTGACTGAACCCAGAACCATGTGGTTGATAAGCAAGTCACTTACCACAGCCACTTCTGCACCTATGTTGTCAATATTGTAAACAAACAAAAAACGGGTATTAATTACCAGTGAACTCACTGGTAATTAATCGTCATGTATTTATAAGTTTTAAAAATGAATTATATATATTGGTTAAAATTTTTTATATTACTACGCACTATGGAGTATACAGTTATTTTAACAATGAACTGAAATAAGGTAGATAGAATTTATTTGTAATCCGACTGCAAGTATACCAGCGAATACACATATATGCACACGCAGAAACACGTGCGCACACATTTACATACATACATACACACA
>NC_068988.1:16671102-16677816 GCF_001194135.2 Octopus bimaculoides | reverse complement strand
TGTGTGTGTGTGTGTGTGTGTGTGTGTGTGTGTGTGTGTGTGTGTGTGTGTGTGTGTGTGTGTGTGTGTGTGTGTGTGTGTGTGTACCTAATCCCTTCAAATGTATATATTCTTAATATATATATCTAATCTCCTCAAATGTATATATTCAATGAGCTGTATTTGATTCTCTGAATTGATCTTGCTTACTCATAATTAAGAGCAAATGAAATGGTAGGGCAAATTTTGAACGTCCGCCGGAAGACTTTAACACACTCTTTACCGATTGTTGCAAACATCATGAGATACTTGCGCAGTTTACTACTGCCGATCTATTCCAAAATTTAACTACAAAATCGCATGGTAATTATTCTTGGGCGAAGATAGTCTTCCTTACATCGTTGGTTGGGGTTTTATATATGTTTGTGGAAGAGTTTGTAGATTTCATAAAAGTGCGGTTGAACTCAGTAACACGTAATTTAAGGAGGGGAAATATTAATCAGAGATCAGTTGTTATATTACTATCAGCTATCACTATGAGATACTTTTTTTTTTCAAGAAATGCATTCCAACGAAGAGGTCAATCAGGTACACTAAAGTATCATCATCTTATATTTTCAGCATTATATCGTATGCGTATTTCAATCAATTCAGTTACTATAATGTATTCAACAAAGCTATTATCACTCAATAATTAGCAACTCTAATATGAAGGAAATGTGTGATGTTTTGTATTCAGATCTATCTCTTAATTTTTCCGAAACTGGTATTAATTTTGCTTGGGAGGAATTATCATTAATTGCTAATTCCGAAGACCTAGAAATTACATGAGCAATAAAACGATTCATTATAGCAGTTAATATCCCTCCTGCAACACTGCTATTTATTACATTGTGACATTTGGAATCTATTATAGTTTCCGCTACACCTTCCCGCAAATACTAGTGTATTAGATAAATGGACTCAACGCTCTAAAATTATGAGGAAGGTAATCCGTAGGGAATCCTAGATATTTCTGAGGACATTAGCTTTTTCTCGAATATATATATGAATATAAATTTGTGTGTATATGTGTGTGCATAGGCATTTATAAATTCTTACATATATACATACAAATACATATGTATGCATATATATATATATATATATATATATATATATATATATATATATATATAGGAAGAGAGAGAGAGGGAGAGAGGCGGAGACAGATAGAGAGATAGATAAATAAGCACAATTTTAACAATACTTATATAGGCAACGTACTTCAGCCTCAGACAATAGATGTTTCTTTATGAAAGTAGGAGAATTAAACATTTTACATCTGAGCGTAGAAAGAAACGTTACTCGTTATTTTGTCACAATTCTTTCGCTCAGTATTTCCTTATTTGTTTATTTTATGGACTACGTTCTTGCTGAGGCACCACTTTGAAACGATCGTATTTTCCTTGGTATATATCTCTGCCTATTACCGATTTTAACGGTTATTGTCGAACTGCTGAATTGCCCCAATATAAATGCCGATTTTTGCAAATAATCACAGATACGCACACACACACACAGCAAAAATGTAATGCTTTTGTGTGTGTTAGTCCCGGTATTAGTGAGTGGATATGTGAGTGTATCAATAATTCTGCGCAAATTCCCTTGCAACTCATGCTCTTCTTAATGAAGTCGAAGTTTAAAGCAAAAACATTTGACCCGGCATATTGAGACTGAAACCGATACCACGTTGTTCCAAAGTGAGTCTTAACCACATATACACTTTTACTTGCATATATTTTCTTTAGTTTTGCGGCTTTTTATCGTTTTGTATTTTTCTGGTCAGTTACAATAGAATCTAATGTGAAATAAATCGGTTCTTTTTGTTGTTCATGCCTTTCAAATGCAGTAGGTTCATCTGTTGACGCATCATTCAGTTTGGTAAAAACAAACGTTTTAATTCGATTTAGTTTCTTTGGTGGCCTCTTCTGATTTATACGTTGGTTATTGCATGCTCAAAGAGAATTGAATATTTCATGAAACTGAGCAATTCTGTGAAGTTGTTTTTTCTTTCCTCTAAATCTTGCTAATCATTAAGCATTTATTTACAATTAAGCGAGTGCGTGCAGTATTGCATTTCATGCGATACGCTTTTTGCATGAGCAATACACTATTGGTATAGAATTACTAGAAGCGGTGATTTATATTAGAGAGGACATGTGAACGTAATTGACGAAGTAAAAAGAAAATAACAGCAAGTGGTTATCTTAATCAGCTCACAGATTGTTAAGGATTCATAGCAGCGAGAGAGCAAACTAGCATATAAAATGATCCATTAATTTCTGCATCACTTAGGAATCCATGAAATAACTCTATCAAATGACGATAGGGAGAATAATGAGACTCATGAAGAGATGTCAGATTCTGGTATTTGCATAAAGAAACTAGAAGCGATTTAGGAAACGAAGAAACTGTTTAAGAAAATGGGAGAAAACAGATAAGGAATTATATAGGAGTCAAAGAATTATATATGAAGGAATTATATATGAAGTTTTGCATTGAGTGCAAAGTTTGCAACGGATATCGTGAACATGTGATTTGCAGATATAGTCATACAGTTATAAAACAAAATAGTGTTCGAGGGATGAACCGTATTGCATTTACGTAGAAAATGAAGCGGATGGTTAATTTTTTAAAAAAATATGTACGGGACATTGATATGGCTGTGAAAATAAAGATGCGTAATGTACTGAGGTAATTATAGATGTTGTCTAGATTTCATGAAATCTGTTTACAATTGTTTCTTTTTTTAATGATTTAAGGAGATACAGAACCTTATGAAATACAAAATCCATATTCGTCTCATGCTTGATATACCACGTTTAGGATTATTGACACGGCACATGGATTGATCGTTTTTTTATGGAATTTATGGGGGATAGTTAATTGGCATGTCAGATTGTGTTATGCGTAAAACTAAATGAGGATCGATAGTTAGAGTATAATCTACTTTAAATACTATATGTTGTTACTTTCTTAAAAAAAGGGCAACGAAGACAAAGATGAATACAAGACAAAAGATTTAGAAGAGAGAGTTAATGAAACAAATCTAGACACAAGACTACAGCACGCGTGGTAAAGAAACAGCTAACAGTATATTAGATCTAACACTGAATGTTTCGGTTATATAGGAATTTCAAATGCTTCCTCTACAACAATAGAGCCATTATAAATAAAAGAGGACTACGGATAGATACATTTCAAAGAGACAAGACACTGGTTAAATGAATGAATTTACTCTTTCATAGATCTTATCTATATGTCCACAACCACCTACAGCAAACTGAAAAAAAAAAAATACAGCTAAATAGCAAGTGATCGTCTGCGCAGTCGCTGAGTCAGCCAAAATAGCCAATCAAATTTCTCTTAAACCATACACTATTGTTTCATAAAGAAATTACATATTAGATAATATAGACCCTCGATTACAGTTGACTTAGAGCTGAGGGACGATAAAGTAGCAAAGACAGTAAATTAAATTAGATATAATGCAAGAGAAATGACTATTTCTGAGAGAAAAGACATGATAAATGTATAGATATATAAATTTTTAACTCAGATTTTAGTCGTACCAATATATATATATATATATATATATATATACATATAAGTATATAGGATAACACCTACTTTAATATACAGCGAAATGCATTAGTGTTCAGTTAAATATTTTATTTCCGAACCTAGTACATATATTACTACATTAAAATAAAAAGAGTTTTCTCATTCGAAATATCGGTCTAATGTTTTCGTACACGATGAAATTTCTTATGGTTTACATCTAAAGTCTTGCTGTCTGTCAGAATACCACATGTATTTCCTCTTTCAAATTTTGATGAATATGTATCGTGTGTGCCTTGACACTCTCCCAGACGCTTGACGGAATCACATGCTGAGCTGTAGTTGGCCTTATTTAAATTGATACTATGCCACTCATATCTGGTTAGACGCTGTCGGTATTCTAGCAGGACGATAGTGGACGATGGCAGAAGTTATTAATAAATTATACATTATTCGTTATTCATTTTCAAGCCCAGTAGAAGTCGACTACAGAATTCTAGTAGCTCGAAAGCAATAAAGAATTGAATCGTAAGCAGGGCATGCCATTTCCATTGCTTGATATCATAAATTTCACAAAGTTTCAAACATTTGCTATTTATTTCGTCCCATTTGTTAATGTGAAGGAATAGGACAGCAAGAACATAAGGAATAGTCAAAATACCTAGTACTATCTCAATTTTGTGATTACTCGTAAACTAAAAGAAATAATTCACATATATATGAATGCGTATTTGTGTGTCTTCAAAACGTGTTTGTGTTTCAATTACTTGTAGCGCTTTTTAAGCAAAAACTAGATGTATAATTTGTGTTTTTCCTATTGTAAATAGAAAACATATTTTGATTTTATATTCCCATTTCAGGAATATAACATCCAAATGTATATGAGAGTCTAAAAACAAATATTGGTTCATCCCTGCCTAATGACACCGTTAAATTTTAGCCCATGCGGCTTAATCATTGACTTTTAAATGTTATTTCATCAACTAACATGAAACAAATATTTTGCTAGCTAACAGTCGTCAGTACAATTTAAAGTCATGGTCGTATCGGTATATCTTTCGAATTTTATACCCAGCGAAATAATGTGATTGTAATAAAGGTTTATATGTGTATTGTTTATTAAATAGTAAATTAATCCATAAAGTGTTCAGTTTTCACGAATTATCTACTGTTACTTACAATTGAAAAGGTTGCAAGACTCAACGAAAATTTTTGGAAAATAAGAATAAGAAATAAGTGGAAATTTTACCTGTGAGTGTGTTAAATTATAAGGCACAAAAAGAAAATTCTCTCCAAACACAACAGTATATATCCAACAAGACTTTCGAACAACTAGATTTCTCAACTATATCAGTATATATTTACACAATAATAATCATATTGCAATAAAAACGTTAACCCTAAGTCGATACCTATTCTGCTTTATCAATAATTGCTGATCGGTTTGGGACTATTAAATTTGCCAGTAGAACAACAATTGAATCTTATTATCATTTTATGTTTAATTAGTTAATACGATATACGTATAAGAGTTACTATGGCTCTGTACACAACACTTATTTGTCTGTTTAAAATATTTAAGGGTTACTATTCCTCCCAGGAGGAGTATCACCATGGGAAATACATTTATTAATTGATCAAATCGAATCCAATACTAAACGGAAATAAAATTTTACCCCAGCAGATTTGAAGACAGGACGTAGATTAAATTAATATCGCATGACAGGTTCCTGAGTTTATTTGAAATGAATAAAATCAGTTACGTTTTTGTAATAAAAATTGAACAAATAGTACTTGCATGTAACAATGATTGATATTGTCATGTACATTCAGGGTTCACATTTAAATAGTTGTAATACTTAAATATATAAATCTACTATAAAATGTAATCTAACGCCTTTCTTACACGTTTATGAACCAATGTGATGTTTTCGTGTAAAGTTAAAATCGTAGATTATCTAATGTCATTTGCCTTACCATAGAATTCAATAGAATTACAAAATGCTTTAGCAACATAGATTATTGCTTACTGGGGATCACTATAAACTGCCAGGAAAATATATGGCATCTCCTGTGTCTAACGTCTAATTTTGCTATTTTATTTCTAAGAATATCTTATATTATTATTCCCATTTCAGTTCTCAATTGTGTTTCTAGCTTTCTACATGAAATAATAGCTCTATTAATGATTCCCGATGAAGTATATCATGTAACGTAAAGCACTTCTGTTCCTTTACTTTTTGTCGATCTTAAAGTTTCAAAAACATCACTCTTTATTTTAACTGACAACTAATAAAGATAACAGCTATATATATATATATATATATATATATATATATACAGATGTGTGTGTGTGTGTGCTTAAAATATATACAAAAATACACAAGTTTACCGGTGAAGAGTGTTCACAGCGTTCGTTGAGGTAAAGATATGTCAACGAGTATTGGAGACAGCACACTTATTTTCGTAACAGAAGTGTAGAGTATGTAACCTACTTTCTCTTGATGTTCACAATTTGCCCATATTTCTAATTGAAGGTAATTTTATCAACTTAGTTTTATTTGTTAGGTTTTATACAAGTATTTGCAGGAAACATTTACGAGTGAATTTTATCAATCATTATAAAGGTATGTTTATCATATTTTTATCCTGAAGGATTATAACTTCAGAAATGACAATAATAATATCAAATTTCAAACAAGCCGTAGATAAATGTTCAAACAACACGAACAGATTGCAGCGGAACATATCCCTCGGCTATTTACTGCGACATTCTGCATTGCTATTTGCTATTATTCAAGAGATTATATTCAAAAGCATCATTTAACATATTGATAAGTAACAGTAGATAATTCGTGAAAACCGAACGCTTTATGGATTAATATCTATGAATATCTGACATCATATTGAGTAGACCATCAACGACTGAATAGGATATCCATTATATCTACACTATGAATAAATTTTTGGCTATATCGTTGGCGTTTGTTATCACTATAGAAGCAAATATTTTAAATAGTGGTTTGAAATACAAATACACTCACTCCAATACTAGATGCCTATTTAAATACACGTGTGTATGTACGCGTGTATATATGTATGAATGTATGTATGTATGTATATATGTATATA
>NC_068988.1:16668595-16670594 GCF_001194135.2 Octopus bimaculoides | reverse complement strand
ATATATATACACATACATATAGGGCTTGTGAATGTGCTTGTGAGTGTGGATGTGAACATGTTCATGATACTCGGTAATAAAACTGAAATATTGAACACCATTCTTAGAATCCATCTCTCTCTCTCCCTCTCTCTCTTTCTTTCTACCTCTCTCTCTTTAACTCCATTCTCACATTAAAACATGCAGGCTTTCATATACGCTCACACGTACAGTTTGTGTTAGTGAGGGAGATAAGTGACACATGCTTGAACGATGAAAGAATAATGAAACAGACGTACATGAGTATAAGCGTGCGTGTGATTTGAATTTATGTGTGCGTGTCTGTGTTCTCACGTTTCGATATTAGAAGAATGAAAGATGAAAGGGTTTTATAGATCGAAGCCGAATGAGATAGCTACCATTAAATTAGTGTGTTGGGATTAGATAAAGCTACATAAAGCTACATCTGAAAGGGAAGCAATTTTGCCATCAGGTAGATCAACAGGAATATGCGCCATTGAATCAGATAAGATCACGTAAATAGATTTATTAAAATATGAAAGTATAATATGTGTTACAATTGCCTGCAGTGAAAAAACTTTGGAAACTATTATTCTGAAAATGCTATTTAGGCAAATGTGATTAATTTGTGTGTAAGCTATGCTTCGCCAGTATTTAGATAATTAAGATATTGCAGCCAAATGTATAACTTTTAAGACTACAGAGAAGAAAAATATTATGTTTACTAATATATTTGATTACTTCCTGCATCATAGACATATTTTGAAATTTCCTGAAAATTATGACGTTCTATATTACTTTGCATGACTGAAATATCTAATTTTCTTGTCAGAGGTTACACTGGTGTCGGGTTAAAATAACTACATAATTATGAGAAATGATTTCACCTCTTTAGTTAATAGGTTATATTTTGACTGGCATGAGTCTATGTGGACTGGTGATATGCGGGTTGGGTGCAGGGTAGTTACCTTCATGGATTTGTGTCTATTATATCGGCGGCAGTTCTTAGGTACTTATTATACCATCACATATTGATTAGTAAAGTTTTTCCATACAGAAATAGTGGAGTTTCTGTCTAGAAATTGGTCAATAGTAGAAGGCTCTGGTCTAAGGAAACGCATACAGGAATTGAATAATATGCTTTCGAAACATGCATATTATCCACATTTCAGATTTTGCAGTTATGATTCTAAGCTTAACGCATAGCTACACGTTTTGAAGGGAAAGTAAAACCGGTTAATTAGGACTGCTTTACCCATCATTGATTCTTTTACTTTATAGACCTCGAATAAAGAAATAGCAAAATTGAACTCGACCAGGATTTCAACAGGGAACATAAAGATCTCCTACAATATATAAGAGAGCATTTTCAAACCACTCTACCATTTCTGCCAACCCACCGTTCTATTCTTGAGAAACTTTTTTTTTTTTTTAAGATTACATTTAGCCAAATTCTGATGCCGTAAAATATCAGAAAGATATTTGAGGCTCAGTTGAATCCTAATGAACTTATTAACCCTCTTTAATTGTATTTACATTTCACTGGAGATTAATAAAAATTTCCATACAAGCTTATCATTTGATTATTACTGGCACAAATAAAATATCATTAACCGTAGTTGAATTTATCTGAACCATAATAACTCCACGGGAAAAGAAACTCTTATACGTATAGCGTACTAACTAATTAAACATAGAATGTTAATAAGACTCAATTGTTTTTCCACAGGCAAATTTAATAGTCCCAAACTGATCAGCAATTATTGATCAAGAGATAGGAATCGCATTCTCAGTGTAATAAGAATTTTCCAATTGAACCAATATTCAATATGTGAAAAATAGAGTAGGCATCGTCTTAAGGTTAACGTTTTTATTGTAATATGATTATTATTCTATAAACTGATTTAGTTGAGAAATCTAATGGTTATATTTTCGAATGCTCTTCGAAAGTCGCGTTGAATGTATTAGGCGTTTAAAATAATATATATATATATATATA
>NC_068988.1:16658432-16666586 GCF_001194135.2 Octopus bimaculoides | reverse complement strand
ATGATGGACGTCTTTCAGTTTCCGTCTACATTTAACCAATATTCTATAGTTTGCAATTTGTTTTTAATAACAGTACAGAGATTATTCGAGGATCATTTAGAAGGTATTTCTAACAGAACAGGTGACTATTTAAGAGATCATGACTGGCTTGCTAGATCTCCGTTCTCTATTTGCAATGCTTGTAAAGGATACAGAATAATACGTTAAGTATTGTTTCTAAGTTAAGAATATAATATATTAAAAATGGATCGTGTGTATTTGAACTTGGCGTGTAGAGGGTATCACTGTAAGAGAGAGCGTATAATTGGTTCTGTTCGTCAGAATTTACACCTCTACGTGACCTTGTAGGAAAGCAATAATAAAGAAAAAATAAATAAAGGTTTTGTCGTTAAAAAACAAGCTGCTTTCTGTTTGTCTCAAATGATGTTATTTTGTTTTCTAAACACATTGCTTATGTATATTAAAATATCATCATTATTTATTCGTATCTTTATATCTTTTACTCATGTCTTTATATTTTCATGTATATGTAAATTTTTGCGTCTCTATACATTTTAAACGCGAAGCTATTGATGAAAAAAGAAAACATAACGTAGCTGATCTATGTATTCTAGACATGTGAATGATATGATAGTTTTATCAGTACTATCAATAGCAATATACTGCCCAATTTTCTTCTGCGTGACTATAATATTGTACATAAAGAGGAACAGCCTGATAGAAGAATGGCTTAAATTTATGTATTTATGTAAATATAATACTCTTGCAATGCATTTTTTTGTTATGTTTATACCATGCGGCTTGTCTAAATGTTAACATTATGATAGACTACAGGCGCCAACTTAAAATAAAATCACGACTATTTAATAAATATGGTAATCTCTTAACTTTGTACGTCACATATAAGCAGAATTACGTTATGCATTATTATTATTATCATCATTATCCTCATCATCATCACCACCACCACCACCATCATTATTATTATTATCATCACTATTACTACTAATATTTATCTTGTTTACTTTGTACGAAATTATCAAACTATCATTATTTTTCATAAAACATTTTATCTTATTTTCTGTTTACTTGGCGTAAGGATTATTTTGCCTACGGGTTCTATCACTTAGTTTATGTTTAATACAAGAGTGTAAACACCAGAATAATATCTGCAATAACATGAAACAAACTTTAAACCTAACCTAAGTTTTGCGTTACTACGAATGTATAGCATTAGCTGCAGAATCGACAGAGACAAAACTTTAAAATCAATATGATTTTTAAATTATTTTACCATTCTTGCAAGCTAGAGATACACAACGACATAGCTTTTTTTAATGTTTATTTTATTTGACAGCCTTTCTGCATTACCTACTGCATTAAATGAAGTGCGACGAAATGCGCGAAACAGTTATGTTGACACAAGCACACACACACACATACGCATGGACAAGCTCACACACATACATGCATACATGTGTGGCCGTGTTGTAAGGTCTCGGGTTCAATCCCACCGCCTGGCATTTTTGGTTAGGTGTCTTCTAATACAGCTACTGGCCAACCAAACATTGTGAGTGGATTTGGTAGACGAAAACTGAAAGAAGCCTGTCGTATATATGTAATTCAAGCATTGAAGATGTAAGTTCCTCGTAAGGGATTATTTATAACAATCCAGATGCCAACTGGTGTTATCAAATATTTTAGAAGAAAGTTCCACAATATATATATATATATATATATATATATATATATATATATTCTTTCCTCTTTACTCTTACTTGTTTATGTCATCTGACTGCGGCCATACTAGAGCACCGCCTTTAGTCGAGCAAATCGACCCCCTAGTAGTTAGCGTGAAAAAAACCTTATAAGGAAAAAAATCATCATTTTTTTTTCCCCGGAGAAGTATTTCTCTCTTTCTTTTGTCTAGATACTATATCAACTCCATGAATGTTCTATGCAGAATTTCCGATTATCATATAAGATATCTATTCAGGCCACAACATCTTCAAATGCTTAATATGTGTACTCACACACTGCTTTACATTCTCTCCTTGATAAGAATTGTTATTTAATTTGATAATTTCTTACTGTGTTTGTGTGTGTTTGTGTGTGTGTTTGTACCATTGCAACACTTACTGTGAATATGGCGCTTACATATTTAATACTATTTTTCTCTTTTTCTTTACAATTCTACATCCGCAGAAAAAATATGTCTATTAAATGAAGTAAAAAATATTAACGTTAGATTTTAGGTACAATTTGAGGACACAATGTAGTTATCTAACTCGCAGCATACGCATAATAAATATCTTAGAAATTAAGGTATATATACTTATACATGTACACGGTAGTATTTCATGCATAATATATGTTATAAATCTACTCAACCAGAATAGTAAGTACTTTTGATATATATTGATAGTATCAGCGATTACATAAGCATCTGTAAAGATACTCCTAACTGTACAATATCTTAGTCAATCTAAGATTGGATCACTTGAAAAATTATGTTTACATCATACAACGTAAATTAAGAGAAGAATATTCAAAAGGAAATCTCTAAATAAAACTTTCGTGGTCTATACTTGGAATAGTGAACAGAAATTCTCTCTATAGATAGATTTGAAGACGTAAGAGCAAAATGAAGTAGCAATTGGTCTCTTTAAGCATGAAAGTAAAAGTATACAAAAATAGTCCAATATGATGCAGCATATATTCGGTTTCCCATTGTCAAATAAAAACTTACAAATAGAAAACACGGATGGCCTTTGCTAAAATACGATTAATATATAGCGTAATGTGTTTACATGGATACGAGATATTGAAGGCACGCACATGTCAGCGCCCTTTCTAATTCTACTATTAAAACAAGGAACTAAACTGAGGGGGATTACACATAAGACAAATATTGAATAGAATAAGGAGTCTCCTAGTAAAATTCCTGTCGTGATGGGATGTCGTCATTTAACTTACCCTAAGACTGTGTCACCTGAGTAGAGATCTACTTTCCATTTCTAATTGCTAAAGCTAATTAACCCTCTTATGTTATCTGCAATGTTGAATATAGTGAAACATTCACTTGTCCATTAGTTTCTTATAATCTATCCATATTTTTGTTAATCTTTTCTTTTGTTAAATTATTATTATATTATTTTTTCTATAATAAAAGTATTAATTATTATTATTTATTAATATTTACTTCAAATCTGCATGTTTGTTACAGTCACTTGCTGCGACACATGCTGTATCCTGGGGCGAGTGAAAGATAAGAGATGTTACAGCATGACAGAAACCTTGGGGAGGAGAAGTAGTGAAATATCTTCATGTAATACAACACATACACTTAAATGGATAGGGTTTTTCTAAGGACGTGGGCAGTACTTGCCAGTAAAATCTTTTGATTTCCTCTGAGACATGGTTCTCCTGGTACCTTATCAAGATGTTTCTGAAATCCCTTTTTTTATCATATTTCGGACACTTACAATAACAGGAACAGTTCTTGATTTATCATTATTATTGTTGCTATTATTATTATTATTATTATTATTATTATTATTATTATTATTACTATTATTATTATTATTATTATTATTATTATTATTATTATTATTATTATTATTATTATTATTATTATTATCGATATCAAGCCACAGTAGATGTGTTAATCTTAGCCTAATACACTGCATTTAATATTTCTTCCCTCGTTAGTTATTTATACCCAATAAAGAAGCTACGCCAGTAATACTATCCCTTCCAATAACATTCTATCCGCAATACTTGTCTATTAAAAGTCTAGCTTCGCTGTCAGTAGTTAGGGAAATGGTACAGAGGCAAAGAAACCGCATTGGAACTTAAGACTTACATACAAAGAAAATCAATAAAAAATCAATGTTAAATTAGAACGCAGTTGTCTTCAAAACAAAATATGGATTTATGGGAGCACGTGTGTGATCTTGTGGGGGGGGGGCGCTGTGAATGTATAGAATTGTACCAGTATTTTGTTTTTGTGGGCCTCTGTGAGTGTACGTGTATCAATGTACATGTTCGTATACAAAATAAATGAGGTACGAATTATCGAACAATGTTAGAGTCATTTTGGCTACAACTTACGTCCGTAAAAGAGCGACTTATATGTTGCATTCTAAAATACAAAGTATGAGAAAGTTAAAGAAAGAATTATGTAATATTCTAACTACATTTCCAATATATAACTCCGCAAACATCGTTGGCAAAATGCTTAACGGTATTTCGTCCGTCTTTACATTCTTGATTTAAATGCCACCGGGGTGGACTTATCCTTTCATTCTTCCGCGGACGATAAAATAAGTACCAGTTGAGCCTTGTGCCAAACTTTGATACTAATATTTGCATTGTTGCTCCAGTCCACTCAGCTGCCAAAATGAGTAACGCTGCGATGGACTGGCGTCCCGTCCAGCTGGGGAACACATACGCCATTGAAACCGGGAAACCAGGCCCACATGAGCCTGGCTAGGATTTAAAAGGGCGCATTTATTTTATTTATTTATTAATACAACACTTCCATCATATTGCTTATTGATTACATTTTATTCTGTGCATTTTGTTTCAAGAATTTGCTTAATGAATATGTGAGGCAATGTTTTATAAAAGAGACTTAGTTGATAAATACACATTCTCCTCGACTTACTACCGAGTTCCGATCCAACTGACCGGTCGAAAGTCGATCTGGTCATATATAGGATTCATATTTTTCAACACTATTTTTCATTGAAATGCAACTAATGCTTGAAAGTAACAGAATAAGAGGTAGTGGCAGGCAGTGGACGCGTTGACAGATGCTGCCATAGCTATCGTAAGCACAGCCGTCCAATATCCGAAAATCGATTTTTTTTATTTATCTATTTATTCACTTCCTCATTATTCCGGTCTTAAGTGCCGATGGTCGTAAGTCGCATAGGTTGTAAGTCGAGGAGAGGATGTAAGTGGATGTTGGTTAATAAATATATTGCAGTCTTGTTCTTTTAGCATGCAGATGACTGCTACATACGATTCTTCCTTAGACGAACAGATTTATTATTTCCACAATGTTAATTCTTATTACTATTGGTACCAGTCTTGAAAATTACGGGGAGGAGATAGTCAGATACACCAATATTTAAGTGATATTTATTTTATCAACACTGCAGAATTTGAACCAAAAACGTAAAACTGGTGGAGATGTCGCCAAGGATTGCCCAGCGTATTAACGATTCTGCAAGTTCGTTACCTTCCTCATCAATATTAATGATATCTGATAGCGATACATTTTCTTATAATATCTTTTAACTGTTTTAGTCATTAGGCTGGAGCATTACCTTGAAGAATGTTTAGTCGAACGTATCCATCTTTGGATTATCTTTTTAAAGACAGATACTTATTTTGTCGGTATTTTATGCCGAACAGCCAGATTACGGGGACGTAAACACACCAGTACCCGTTGTAAAATTGTTTTGGTGGCGGAAGACAAACTCAAACACACACGCATACATGGATACATACAGATAGATACATACATACATACATACACACATACGACGAGCTTTTTCAGCTTTTCTCCCCCTAATCCAGTTACATGGCTAGGTTGGCCCAAAGCGTTACCTAATGGGACTGAGCCACGAACCATGTGGCTGGGAAGCAAGTTTTCTTTTACCTCATAGCCAATCCTCCGCCTATGTTTAGATTTAAAGGTATACAATCTTAAATAGACGCCTGAATGGTAGAGGGTGGGCTTAGACTCAGAAACTAGAAGGGCATACCTACACAATGTACTTATTTTTCTTGGCAAATTGAAGTCTCAACCGCTCCTTTTACCCTTGGGGACTATTGGGGAGTAGATTTGTGTGTCACATAATGTAATATATTTTACTTTCTGTTTATTTTAAATTGGCGTTCATTAAAATTCCAGAAATACGTCAAAAGCAGAAATTAGAAAGATATAATGATCAATTAATCAGAAACGCCAAGACATAATTTCGTTTGCTTTAAAATATTGTTTATATCTCTTTTTGCAAAATAAATACATATGCTTGTTTTCTTGAATAACGATAGCTTCAAATAGAAACATACTATTTTCACTTCCATTAGAAACTAATATTTTATGGTACATTTTCTCCTGTGTGATTATGTTTGCGTGTGAATGTGAGAGTGCGTGTGTGAGAGTGCGTGTGTGTGAGTGCCGTGTGTGTGTGCTCGTTTGTTAGAGTGTGTCGGTGAGATTAATAGGACTGCAACATTATTTTTACACCCACACCCACCCCCACACACACACATACACACACACACATACATATATATATATAAATATATATATATATATCTATATATATATATATCACTTATTTAACATTGTGTCAATATTACTTTCTGTTTCTCATTCACACACACACACACATATATATATATATATATGAAGCATGCATGTATATGTGTATGTATGTATATAGTAGTGCATCGTTGTAGGTCTCGAAGAATACACACTCGAAAAGATACAAGCGCGCACGCACAGGCACACACCAAACGCACGGAGCAAAAGAGATACAGGAAGTCATAAGATATGGTTTCTTTTTTTTTTTGCACCTTTTTAAGCTTTTCTTTTCTGTAATACATTTTCCATGCTTGTGAGTTTTCTTTTTCATAAACTTCTTTTATGAACATAACAGAAATAGCCTATAGTGGAATCCATTTAAGATATATCAAAGTAGTTTAGTTCTTAGCATAGATGATTATACTAAAAAATATAAGTGGCGTATGGAGCTTCTAACTTACAACTTCCATTATTTAAGAGTAATGCTAGAGAACCATTCAGGATGTCATTATTCGATTTGGCAGGTGGTGTGTGTTTTGTTTTATTCATATTTTTTGTCAGGTATTCATTCTTAGAATATCTTTCTCAAATGCACTGTTGCATTGACAGGTTATGCATGCTAGTACAAATTTGTTCGTGTGGAGATTTGTAAAATGTGCATATATGCGTTTTTGTGTGTGAATGTGCACATGTGTGTGTGTCTGAGTGTGCATGCGTATCTGTATGTATGTTTGTGCCTTCTTGTGTTCAGGTATATATATATATATATATATATATATATATATATATATATATATATATATATGTAAATGCAGCAAGGAAGCTGTCAAATGGCTGAAACATGTAAAAGAATAAAAGAATGTATGTATGGTGTGTGTATGTACGGTGTATGTACGTGTATGAGTATGTAGTGTGTATACATGCAAATAGGTGTATGTTTTGGCTACAATCTTCGGAATCAGATCCTTTCGTGTATTTGAAATTGTATATCTAACGGTAATGATTCTGTTGCCTTAGGTTTATAAACCATTTCTGTCTAAGAGTAGTACGAAATATCACATACATTCACCAATTTGAATGTTAAAATAATATAAATATTTAATCAAATTAAACATAACAAGACAAACTAGTAACACACGAAAGAATTGTGGGACGCGGGATCCATTTAGGAAATTGGTTTTATATTAGCGATTAATAAGTATGTAGATGCGTACTGAATATACAAGAGATTCTAAGTTTTACACGAGTCTGTTCTTTAAGCCAGCGGTTATGGTTTTGGGCGAGAAATGAATCCACATTTCCTGCTAGATGAGATGTAAGATTTGCATTACAAAGTAAGTGTTGCTCACTTGAAATGTATCACAATTCATTCTAACAAAGTTTATTGTACATTCAGCAGTTAACTGATATATATATATATTATGCATATATATCAACTCCATTACATCCTTGGAAGCGTGGCATTTATTCTATCGGCTTTTATTGATGAACCACTGGGTTACGTGGACATAATCAAACCAAAAACCCTTGTCACGTGATGGTGGGGATAACGAAAAACCAAAGGTACACACACACTTACACACACAAACAAACAAATAAAATAATGAAGAGGCAGCTATATGCAATATAAAACAAGAAGGAAAACTTCAGTTGTTACAGGGTGCAGGGTAACACCTACATTGCTAGAAATAAGAGCTAAAAAGCCCTTAGACCCGAAGGAAGGACATTTTCATATACTGATATATATATATATTATGCATATATATCAACTCCATTACATCCTTGGAAGCGTGGCATTTATTCTATCGGCTTTTATTGATGAACCACTG
>NC_068988.1:16653639-16658422 GCF_001194135.2 Octopus bimaculoides | reverse complement strand
ATATATATATATATATATATATATACACATATACACACACGCATACGACGATATACATATATAAAGGCGTGGATATGTGTACGTGTGCATTGCAATTGGTATATATATATATATATCATGTGTTTGCACGTGCGTACTTGTGTGTGTATGATTTTGTACATTACTTCACCTTGTAGTATCGCACCCGAACGGATTTAATTTATTTCTCTCCTTACACGGTGTGGTCATGAATAGAATATATTGACTCATGTTTATTGATTTTGTGTTTCACATAATTCCTCTCTGAAAATACTTCTGGTCATAAATCAATCAGTGTGCTGGGTGCCATTCATTAATGTCACTGCAGAAATATGAAAACACTATGAATACACTTACTAGATGTCGGACCGAACGCATTATGGCTGTCAAGCTAAATTAAGGTGGTCTACCTCAAGTACAGAGTTACTGCACACTGTTTCCCAAACCAAAAGAATTACCATCAACGTATAATTTTACATAAATTCTTAATAACTGATGTAAAATTGCGGAATATCTAAAGGAGTAAATATAACATAGAGAAAACATTTCTACATCACACGCTGTGCATCGATATTCTATCGATAAACCGATTTTTGCGTAACTTTAGTATAATCCAGATGGAGTAGAGCTGTTATAAATCCGCGACTACATCATGTGGCATCATTACACACACGCGCACACACATACGCACACTCAAACACACGTACACACACTCACATTTATTTATAATGAGAAGGCGTGTTGAAAGCAAGGCGCTAGGTGAGATTCACTGACAAGCATTAATATAAATGTGAAACCAGCTTAGGTGCTGAGGGAGGTTGCCTCCCTTCTCAGTCATTAAAATAAGGGCCTCTTGTGACTATAAGTTGTTTTAACTCATTTCTTGCAATACTGGAGCTGACCAGTGCTTTCAGTCATTTAATGACCTTATATATTTTTGCCTTTCGGTTGTAAAATTGCGAACAAGCCACCCTTATTATATATGTGTATGCGTGTGTGGTGCGGGGCGGGTGTTTATGGATTTGTATTGCAAGATTCTTGAGGTGAAAACGTGCGTCGAAATAGATATTGTTAAACTTGGGGATGGTTATCATTCGCCGATTAAACATACACATTATATATACGTATGTGTCTGTGTGTGTTGTGTGCGTTTGTTCTGTGGTCCCTATTTGAAGGCAGTGGAATACAAGCATAAGTTGATGTAGATTTACGTATTATTTATAAATGATATCGCTTTGGTTCTCCTAAGTTCTAGTCGTTATTATTGTAAAAAAATCCCCACCGTCTGCGCTTCCAATAAATTACTGCATATCATTTTGCCTTTCTCGGATATCGTTTTGTAATCTTTTACTCATAAACCTCAATGGAACTGCATTCTTCGCTTCACAACAACCTACTTCCGGTTTTTAACTCTGGGTGGAAGGTACACAAATGGCGTATATTATAGAATCGGTTTGACTAATATGTTTTGAGTGAAATTTTCTTAACGGAAACATCGAATTCTCTTGCATTATGCTAGTCACTAAGAAATGTTAGTGATACTACTCGTTGACCGTTTTCTCCTTTTAGCTTCATTAATGAAAGTGTCTTCTGAATCAAAGTTTGGACAATGAAAACAAGAATGCCAAAAAGCCTTGGTTTGTCTATGGATTCTATTTTCCAAGCAAGTCTAAATCTATGACTAAGTATGTTTGGGAAATTCAGTTCAAATATCTCGTGGCGATGTCGCTTTTAGTGTCTGTGATCAATTGTGCAAACGTATGTAAATTTAATTGTGTCCCTGCTGAGTTGGTGTAATATTGTGCACAAGTAATAAATTAATTTCTCTACAAGTTCTCGAATTCTAAAGAAAGTCTAAATGGTGAGTGCGAAGCTTGGAAAATGGTTATGTGACAAATTAGTATTCTGTTTGCAGTTGTTCTTGCTTAGTTGTTTTACTGCCTGTGGCAAGTTTCATCCACAGATCTCCAGACTCTATCTACAGTGGTTTTATTTATGAGTAGCAACGATATATTTGACGGAAATGAGACCTTGTAATGAGAATTACTCGGGACATGTGATGAAATTGTGGTGGTAGATGCTACGTCGATCACATCAACGACAGTGTTTCTCTGGTACTTAATTTACCGACTCCGAAAGGGCGGAATTTGAAATCAGAACGTAGCGCCGAGTGAAATACTACTAAGCATTACGTCCAGCGCGCAAACAATTCTGCCAGATCGCCACCATATTAATAATAATAATAATAGTTTCTTTCAATAACTTCCGCATAGGTGGTAAGCATGATATCAGTCCATAGTTGTCTACCGAGACGATTTTCTGTTTAGCGATGGTTTTAAAGAGCAATGTTGTCTTGCCTTTGTCAAACATTCTGGTATCAGTTTGTGAGCATTTAGCAGTTGTTATGAATATTAGATTTATTATTATTATTATTAAGCTCTGTATATGTGGTGGTGAGCCTCACCATTGAGGGTTTTAAATTGTTTAATTTTTAATCGTTATTTATAATGTTTAGACGTTGTAAAACCCATTTTATTGTCCTCTTTTTGTCTTTTATGTTGTTGTATGTGTTCTAATGTAATTTTATGTAAGCCATTGTGGCCAATAAACGAATTAATTATTACTATTATCATTATTATTATTATTATTATCATTATTTATTGGTGGTGGTAGTAGTAGTAGTAGTAGTAGTAGTAGTATCATTATCGTTGTTATTATTATTGAAGCGGCGAGCTGGCAGAATCGTTAGCACGCCGGACGAAATGCTTAGCGGCATTTCGTCGGTCTTTACGTTCTGAGTTCAAATTCTGCCGAGGTCGACTTTACCTTTCATCCTTTCGGGGGTCGATAAATTGAGTACCAGTGAAACACTGGGGTAGATGTAATTGACTTGTCCCCCTCCTCCAAAATGTCAGGCCTTGTGCCTTCAGTAGAAGGGATTACTATTATTATTGTTGTTGTCGTCGTTGTTGATAAGGCGGCACGTGAGTAGTCTGGTCTTCCGACCTTAAATTCTGATTTCAAATGTCCCCGAGGTTGTCTTTGCCTTTCGTCATTTCGGGTTTGATATAATAGATACCAGCTTAGTACCGAAGTCGATGCAATCGACTTGCCCTCTTCCCCTAACTTACTGCACATTTGCCAAAATTTGAAATCATTTTTGTGGTTTGACGTTGTTGTTGTTCCTGTTGTTGTTTTTCGCGTTCAGTCCCGCCGCGTTACAGTCTTTTACTCTAAAACTCGTACGTTCATTGTTATGTCAAGGAATGTGAATGTCGAAAACTGTGCTATAACATGTCTATGTAAAACTGTATAACTTCCCTGGGAACTAGTGGTTCGATAGAAAAGAATTATTATCGGATATAAAAATATCGACTAAAATTCTCCAAAAATATGACCAGAGTCTAATGGGTGAAACTAGATAAACATAAGAATATGATAAACAAATAATAGTTGATGTAACTGCCAATCATAAAAATCCATATTCCATATCAATTATTCATAACAGTATTTAATAAGCAAATGATCAATAATCTTATATTTCCAATGTCCCGCTCTGCACATATGTTAGGAACGTGATTACAAAATATAAAAGTAGTTTGATGATACATGAAATGGCTTTGTTGTTGTTACAGTCGTTGCACAATGAACTACGTACTCACCAGGTAGCTAGACAGAACAAACGAAAATAATTGCAGCATGTAATAGCCTTTTATTATGTATATATATATATATATATATATATATATATATATATATATATATTAAATGAGAAAGGAATATTAATCTCCCATGTGATATGATTTAATAGCGGTGGAGTAAAACTTTCATTTTCTTTGGGAAGCAGATTTTATTGTCCTTATGTAAAAGAAACCGCTTTAGGTTTACTTTCACATGTTTAGCACTTAATTCTAGGTATTCGGAGGTGATTTAATTTATCTAAAATTTGCAAAAGAATCCACATGAAATTGTTACTGTGTGGGAATGAATGTAAAATGTTAGTAACAGTAGGATGGGATCTAGGGCTATGTGATATGTATGTGAGGCAGTAGGTCACGCAGTGTGTTTGCTTATGTTTATGTGTGTGTATGTATGTGTGCTTATGAGCATGTGTGAGTATGTGTGCAATAGTGTGTGTCTGTGTCGTATATAAGCATTTGTGTATGAGTGTACGCCTGTGTGTGTCTGTAGGTGCAGATTTTTTGTACGTACTATGATATGTGTGTACGTGATGTGATTACGCGTGCGTTTGTATGTGTGCAGTAGATATGTATATTGTGTAGGGGCGTGGAAGTTATGCATGTGGGTATATGGAATGCACATAGCGAAAGAACAAGGGAGAGCAGCAGTGAAACGAGGGATGTGAAAGAAAAACAAGTTGGAAAAACAAGCCGAAAAAGTTACGTTCAAGCGGTTTATGAGTTCGTTATGTGGAAATGCACCGTCCTTCCAGTGAAGTATTGTAGTGATAGTCCTATGTGTTTGTGTGTGTGTGTGTGTGTGTGTGTGTATACACACATACCGTTTTTTAAAGCTGCAAAAACATCACAAACAACTGTGACTCGGAATTTCTTGATAACGACTGCCCGACGAACGGGAACGTGAGACTCAGTCACAGCTTTTTTGTGATGTTTTTGCAGCTTTTATAAAGAAGCACATTACTCTACTTTCGGTAAGCGAGTACTACTTTTTACCACGTCGTTTTGCATTTTTGTGCTTACTCGTGTGTGTGTGTGTGTGTGTGTGTGTGTGTGTGTGTGTGTGT
>NC_068988.1:16651101-16653629 GCF_001194135.2 Octopus bimaculoides | reverse complement strand
GTGTGTGTGTGTGTGTGTGTTTGCGTGTGTGTTTGTACAGTCTTAATGAAACAGCTGAATTCCTTTTATTGTCAATTTCTATCGATAATACGCTATTTGATATAACTTCTGAAATCTGTTGCGATATTTTTATTAGCTTTTCGATTTCATACTAAATTATCTATAGTTCGGAATAATTAAACAGAAAATAACCCTCTATTTCTACTAAAAAAGACTATATTCTCATATTATCTATTTTCCCATTTCCAATATGAGTCTTTTTTTTTTCATAATATGTATTAAAGTCTAGGCTATTTTGCAAAGTTTATAACGTCGTTGAATAAACGTAAAGTGTAAATTTGGCATTATTCGCTACAAAAATTCCATTAATCTTTGCAAAAGTGTGACAAAGTCAGTAGTCAGAAATGTCATAGCAGAGAGAAAAAAATCAATATTCTGTGTTATTCAGAGTGATATTTATCTCTGAATATTATCTAACTCCCGAATTCTAAATTATCGCCAATAACAAAGCTTAAATCTTATTTTCATGGTTTCGTTATTTTTAAAATTGTTTTCCAGATAGACTACTCATAGAATAGGAAATGATTTTGGACCCACACATGGGCACATACACAAGCATATAAACAAGTATGTGCATGTATGTATGTGTGTATATACGAGTTAGATTTCAGTCATTATTGGTTCGAGTGAAGTTTAAACTTAATAGAACCACCTGGAATAGTACTCATTATTCCAAAATACAAGCAAATTTCGACGTGATAAAAATTTCAAACAAACATCCGTTAAACCTTTGCAAAATGCAATTTATGAAGCACGTATTTAGAGATGATATAGATGGCAAGAATCATTTCATGCATTTCATCCATAAAACTATTATGCAAAAATAGTTGTTTTTTCTAAGGTATATGGTGATTGCAGTTAAATGGTAATATACATATTTTTTTTTTATATCGAGTTTTCTACATAAAACTATCATTCCAACGATGGGGCGTTGTTCTAAAAATATACTCCAGGTTTTACTTAATCCCTCTACTTACAATTTAGAATGGGTATAATGTAATCTAAATAAAAACGTTTAGAATGCTTGTGATATTACGCCCGCTCCATTATAGCTACTATAAGTATAAGCATCAATAACAACAGAATATAAAAGTCGCCTCCCGTTGAAGTCAATAATCATGTTAAGATCATTGGTGCAAAATTATTAAACTATTTGAAAAAATCTGCTTTTAGTTTGCTTTTAGTTTGCTTTTCTTTTTTTTTTTTTCTAGAAAAAGAACACGCGATGGTATGTTATGACCCTACAGGAATACTTTGTCATTATCGATCACCAAACGGAAAAACAAATCGAAATTTGCCATTCGTATTATCTATTTGAAAATAAAAGGAGTTTTATTATGAATAATTTTAATATAGCTAAAAAGATTGTAGAAATAAAAATAAGTTTTCTTATTTGTTTTGCTCTCTTCTTGCGCGGGCATCTTTATTTCTGCAAACATAAAAACATAACAAGACAGTCATCTTTTTTCCCCTTTCTTTTTGGAATGCAGTATTAAGTATCTGATATTTTTTAGTTTGGTAGATATTAGAGTACAGGAACACTTATGCGGTTTCCCGGAATACAGAATTTTCAGAAATCTGGGAATATTGCTCAATATCATACAGTATGATTTACCTGTACTGGGTTAAGAGTTCTTGTATTTGAAGCAGGTTAATTTGCATACCGTGTATTAAAACCGTCGTGCTACTAACATTTTAAAGTTGATTCTTAGAGATTAAACATGGTCTGCTTTAGAATTGTATTAATTTGTACCTGTATCTGTTAAATAAAACCATGTTCTTTACTTTTCTTCATTTAATTTTCATCCTATAAACATTATACTGTATACATGCTACAGTTTGATCTATTTGAAGAATATGTAGTGCATGGATAACTACCAAGCAGGTCCTGCTTTACGAGTGTGTTAATTTGAATTTGTTAAACACGAATTAAAATTATAAACCGGAAAACAACAAATCTGGAACATCTCTGCTCAGAAATTTACCGGTTATTAGTCCGGTAATGTATTATTTAAGTATTAAGTGCGCTTTAGAAGAAGCTGTCTACTTTGAAGAGTATCTGCATTTAACATGCATATTCAATGTTGAAATTAAAGGTTTAGGAAATTAGTGTATCTGTGAGTATCAGCATAAAGATGTATAAGAAACAAAGCTGAAGATGAATCAGTTGTTAGATTTGATCCCATGGAAACATGATGTGCTCGGCAACGTAATACATGTCCAAACGTTGATTACGCTATAAATGTTAAATAAGTTAATGATAAATGTGGTTCAGTGAAGCAGTAAATATGCGTATTGTATGATATTGGACATTGAACAAATTGGTTTGTTTATTGTATGTAAACAATATTTATAGCCTCTGCTTATGAATATATGACACCATCATATATATGGCACCATATATATATGTATATATATATATATATATAGTTATGCATGCTTATACGTATATGTTTATTTATGAACGT
>NC_068988.1:16650020-16650419 GCF_001194135.2 Octopus bimaculoides | reverse complement strand
ATATGACACCATCATATATATGGCACCATATATATATGTATATATATATATATATATAGTTATGCATGCTTATACGTATATGTTTATTTATGAACGTGCAAAATCACACGCTTTCGCATATCAGCTCTTTCTCTCAAATCCTTCGAAACTCGCATCTGACAGCATAACGTGATGCACGAACAAATACTCATACACCAACAGCAACGTAGTTTTTGCGACAAAGAATCGATTTCACCATCTCAAAGATTCAACACATAAGAATGTAATAAAATCCAGAGCTGTGTATGAGCAGCCACGTCTAAGCAAATATACAGACGTTTAATGTACGAACTAGGAACTCTAAACCAGAATAAACAAGTATAAGAAAATATGTTCTAACAGACACACATATGACACACA
>NC_068988.1:16649603-16650010 GCF_001194135.2 Octopus bimaculoides | reverse complement strand
ATATAGAGAGAGAGAGAGAGAGAGAGAGAGAGAGAGAGACATATAACGTGAAGTGTATTTACCACATAAATATGGATAACCGCTTAGTGTGGATAGTACAGTAGCTTGTAGCCCCAGGAGGACACACCCTCCAGCTGGCTACTGACACACTTTCTATGCCATATCAGTATTTGCAAAGGGAAGCCATCCTTCCCAAATACTGATAGGGCACATAAAGTGTGTCAATAGCCAGCTGGAGGAGGTGTCCTTCTGGGGCTACAAGCTACAGTAACATCCACCCTTAGCGGTTAGCCACATTTAAGTGGAAATTATACTTGACGTTTTCGTGCAGCTACAGTTTATACCTCTCTCAGAGATTTATTATTACTCATATGTATGTATATATATATATATATATATATATATAT
>NC_068988.1:16648068-16648752 GCF_001194135.2 Octopus bimaculoides | reverse complement strand
ATATATATATATATATATATATACGTTTATATATGCTGAGTGTTTGTATGTGTATGAGGGTTCACAAGTGTATGTATGTATGTATGCATGTATGTAAGTATTTGTGTATATATGTAAATGTGAAAATCTGAAGGGTGTACAAGTTTGTGTACTCAGATAGATGATGAAGTTTATAAGCAACAGAGCCAGGAGATCTACAAATAGAAATTAAAAGAGTCCAAATTAATTTTATTCGTATAAAAACTAAATCATAAATCATTGAAGGCGCGGCTGAAAAATATAGATTTCTTCTTACACCCACAGTAAATTTCAAATTTGGAAAACTACTGCTGACTTGTGCAAAGAGACGCATAGAGACATACACTAACGTGCCTATACGCAAATCAGAGACACAATCATGAACAAAAGCAACACACATATGCATACGTATGTAATTGTCTAAGAGGAACGAGGTGGGGATGGGGAGAGAGAGTGAATGAACTATAGAGCGTCACTGAATGTGACATCACTTCGAGCATTCTTTCAAATTCGCATATGCCCTACCTTTTCTTCATTTATAATACAATATCCTAGTGGCGTTTATTTCATGAGAAACATCATTTGAATATGCTTATTCATACACGTACGCAGATACACACACAGTGACAGACCGACACATAATAATAATAATAATAATATATATAT
>NC_068988.1:16645867-16647849 GCF_001194135.2 Octopus bimaculoides | reverse complement strand
TATATATATATATATATGTACGTATGTATGCATATGCATGTATGTATATATGTATGTATGTAAGTATGTATAAAACTAGCCAAAGGGTTATAGCAGCTTTAATTTTGAAACACTCCATTAAAGATAGCTGCAAGTGACAGTGTCATTCATTGCAGGTATAATAAGCTATAGAATTGCACTGAGAAAGGTTTTCACGATTCTGTTGCTTCACTCGAAGTATATATCGTTTATAATAATTTTTTTTTTCTTGTTTACTTATTAAATTTGTTGTCCTACTTTCTTTCTAAATATTGCAATAGAGGTCTATAGCGAAATTAATATACCGATAGTCTCCTTTCAACAACGCACATATGCCTGAATATCGGAATATAACATATCAGTAGATACTTACTAAGATAGATAGATAGATAGATAGATAGATATAAGGTCATTTTTTTTCCATATGCAAAATTTCTGTCGACTCTTCCTTCAAGCAGGCTTGCCATGAATTCTGGTGAATTTCGTGTCAACAATTTAATCGTTCTACTGTTACACATGGGAATTTATTTTCTGCGAAATTAATTCTTCCTCTTTCAACATCATTGCTAATTTAAATTTGAAAGACTTCAGCAATAACTGTTGATTTGTTATTTTTCTTCCTCCGATACAGAGGAAACATTTCAAAAGTTAGTTTACATGTATACCATTCGATACGTTCCCTGTAGTTATTGATGGCCTATATTTTCTAAATTTCTCGTAGTTCTAGAAGCTTTATAATTGCTAATAATTATTTACAAGCCAGAAATGTCTGAGAAATGCTATTCGATCGCCTCACCCCAATTTATATTATCGTAAGCAACCGCGGCTAAAGGTAAAAGTTTCACGTCGCCGAGATTCGAAATCATAAAGTACAGTCGCGCAACTACCTAGAACAATACACTTGATCGACTGACTGTGCTATTCAAACAAGTACAAATTCGTAATTGGGTTTTTTTTATATTCTGTAATATGATCAATGTACATTAACGTAGAAGTTATTTGAAATTATAAACATTATTAATGATAATTTCAAATTAAATAGAATATTTAGAAAATATCATTTATTTATAGAGTTAATTTAATAGTTATTATGCAATATTTGTAAAAATGCAATTACTTGCTTTATTTGTGTATCCATATTTCTAATTGGTATACTGATTTGTAAAGAAGATTTATTAACCCGCTCTTTGAATTTAATAAATAAACGATATTTCTCTTTATAAATAAATTCCTACATTAAACTTCCAAAGATAACAATTCTTAATTCTAGCAATTTCATTTACTTGTTACTCTATAGATTCTAGCAGATAAATTGTCATCTCTCCTCAGACACCTCTTGTCTCCACGCACACACACACGCACACAAACACACACACAAACACACACACAAACATATATACATACATCTATTCAAAAAAGATAAGACATTTGTTTCATGTAAGGGAAGCATATTACATATTTTATGAGAGGATTTTTTTCTCCTCGGTATTAAAGATAATTCTGCCTTTAGAAGTTTGAACTATGTCACAGACATATTTTAACTAGCCTAAAGTTTGTTTGTTCCCCGTCGTTGCTTTGCGCATTCATTTGACTGTGATCATGCTGGTACACCACCTTTAAGTGTTTACTCGTAATAATTGACATCGTCTGTCAAGAATCGGACGACAAACACACACACACACACAATCATGTATCCTTTTATACTTCTACTCTCTAACTTGTTTCAATCGCTTGACTGCAGCCAAGATGGAGCACCACCTTGAAGGACTTTGTTCGAGCAAATCAACTCCAGGACTTATTTTTCAAGCCTAGTGCTTTTTCTATCAGTGTCTTTTGTCAAACTGCTAACTTACGGGGAGGTAAACATACCAACACCGGTTGTAAAGCGGTGACGGAAAGACAAAGAAAGACACAAAGAAACATACACAGACGTACAAACACACACAGACACATATATATAAATA
>NC_068988.1:16644928-16645857 GCF_001194135.2 Octopus bimaculoides | reverse complement strand
ATATATATATATATACGATGTGCTTCTTTCCGTTTCTGTCTAACAAATTCAGTCACAAAGCATTGGTCGATCCGAGGCTATAGTATAAGACACTTGCCGAAGGTCTCACGTAGTGGGACTGAACCCGGAACCATGTGGTTGTGAGGCAAGCTTCTTACCATAGAGTCACAACACACTATGGCCTTCTACTAGGTTTACACCAACCACATTCACACACAAGCCACTTGCAGCTCAGGGCTAGAGAAGACAACACATACCTAATGGTTAGTATTAGCTGCATAGTAGGACGAAACAAGAAAGTATGTGGCTGGTAAGCGAATTTCTTAATCATACAGATACGCACACACACACACATACACATACACACACACACACTCACACACACACACACACACACTCTCACACACACACACACACACACACACACGTGTGCGTGTGTTAATAGTGATCAAAACGGCCTACACCGTAGAATTCTAAGTTGAAATCTGTCCTCGGGATAAACAATTACAACAGCAGCATCAAATATTTTATGTCTTGTCGATGGCTTATTCATCGCATCATTCGTGTATCCAAAGTAATATTTGAATTTGTTCTATGGGTTGTGTCTCTGAGTTTGATATTATATGTTTAGATATAAAATATTTATATAATATTTCCTCAAAAAAAAAAAAAGCGTTGTGTTGTAAGTCTTTCAATCAAAAATCGAAGAACTGAAAATACTTTTTGCCGAATGATATATGTTTTTCAAATTCCTAATCAGCTGTTTTTAAGACATAACAAATCAATTACGAATTACAAAATCCCAAAGGCTTCAAAATAAAACTCAAAAGAAGAATGTTTTTTTTTTCCATTTTGTGAAAATAATCTTTCCTATTCTAGGAAAAATGCCCGAAATTTTTGGGGCGGGGGGGGAGTCGATTAGACCGACC
>NC_068988.1:16644061-16644918 GCF_001194135.2 Octopus bimaculoides | reverse complement strand
GTTGTGTTGTAAGTCTTTCAATCAAAAATCGAAGAACTGAAAATACTTTTTGCCGAATGATATATGTTTTTCAAATTCCTAATCAGCTGTTTTTAAGACATAACAAATCAATTACGAATTACAAAATCCCAAAGGCTTCAAAATAAAACTCAAAAGAAGAATGTTTTTTTTTTCCATTTTGTGAAAATAATCTTTCCTATTCTAGGAAAAATGCCCGAAATTTTTGGGGCGGGGGGGGAGTCGATTAGACCGACCTCAGTATGTAACTGGTACTTAATTTCTCGACCCCGAAAGGATTAAAAGACAACTACTGTAGCAAATATTCTTTTCTACTCTAGGCAGAGAGCCTAAAATTTTTGGAGTGGGAGCCAGTCGATTAGATCGAGCCCAGTGCGCAACTGATACTTAATTTATCGACCCCGAAAGCATGCAAGGCAGCTTCAGCTACTGTAGCAAATATTATATGAGAAATGAATTTTTTCAGATTGTTCAACCCCAAATCTAAATGTTTATTACTGTAAATAGATATAAATACAGTTTACTACACGTTTTTACACACACACACGCACACACATACACTCCCACACATACATATGTATGTATGTATGTATGTTACGGGATATATTTAGCTACGTTCATTCGTTTCAATGTATACTGATGACTGGTCAATATTTTTGCATGATATGAATGTTAGCAATTTGGATATCTCTAGAAAAGATATCTTGATGAGACTTGAAGAATAACATCCCATCATCAATGTTACTACTAATATTATTATAGTTATGTTGACGCTATTATAAACACACACACACACACACACACACACACACATATATATATATATATATATATATATA
>NC_068988.1:16641249-16643945 GCF_001194135.2 Octopus bimaculoides | reverse complement strand
GTGTGTGTGTGTGTGTGTGTGTGTGTGTGTGTGTGCCCGTCTTTGTGTCTGTGTTTGTCACCTCATCACCGCTTCAGAATGTAACTTTCTAGTTCAGCAAAAGAGAATGATAGAATAAGTACTAGACTTTAAGAAATAAGTGCTGAGATCAACATGTTCGACTAACCCCCTACCTCACCACACGAAGGTGGTATTCCAGTATGGTTCCAGTCAAATGACTGAAACAAGTAAAAAAGTAAAAGAATATTTATTCGAATCAAATAAACGAACATTAAAAATAACAAATGCAAAAGACGAGGTAACATATTAGTTTCACGTTCTGTAAAAATGAAACAGAGAACGAAGACCACTGAACTACATTAGCAGAGGCACACCATGAAACTGAAAACCTAACAACGCTTAACGGGGACAGGATTCCTGCTACTACGTAGTGGGATATACCATATGTCTCGAAGGCCACTTGAAGAAGTAGTAGTAGTAGTAGTAGTAGTAGTAGTAGTTATTGCTTCGAAAATAATGCTAGAACAATATTATGATATCAAGGGTATAACATCACCTCCATATTTGACAACGTCTTTTAAAGATTTCAGAGAGATTCGTCGCACGTTCTGCAGATACGAAGGGGCGCCCTATACTGACAAGCCAACGAACGAGATCAGTTAAACCAAATATCAACTGAATATGAATATTTCAAATTTGGATTGACATGAAAATCTCAACTCTAACTCAAAGAATCATTAAAATTCTAAAGAGGAACTACGTGAAAAAATAAAATCATTTAAAATTTAATACTAAGCTAAGTGTATAGGATAGGCACTTATTAATAGTATTGGTCGGAAAATGGTATTTTCAGAATACTGACTGAAAACATATATATACGCTGTTATAATGGACGCATGGGTTAACAAATGCATTTGTTCATCTTGAAATATATGTTATAGAATAATTTGATGATGCTAGTCCTTCCGACTTTTGGTTAATATTGAACAATGAAGAATTTTTTACAGCTGCATTGGAAATTTAAAAGAGCTAAGGTATATTAGAATTATAATATGAGAAAATGTAAATTGAATTGACTCATTCATATCAGGCGAAAATTTATCTAAACTGTTCTTTAACGAGAAAGCCGGTCTGCTAAATTTTATTTCCGTTCTGTATAGGTGACACTAGGAGCAACATGAATATAATGTCTTTCATTATTTCGTTGTTCTACTGATTAGTCTGAGCCCATACGGAAGTACCGCCTCGAAGTGCTTAATTGCACAACTCGACCACAGTACTTATATTTTAGACGATAGGATAGGGGCACTCCGTCGGTTACGACGACGGGGTCCCAGCTGATACGATCAACGGAGCAGCTTGCTCATGAAATTAACGTACAAGTGACTGAGCAATCCACAGCCACGTGTACCCCTAACGTAGTTCTCAGAGAGACTGGAGCAACGCGTGGCCGGGAATCGAACTCACGGCCTTACGGCAGTGAGCCGAATGCCCCAACCACTAAGCCACGCGCCTTCACAATTTAGACGAAAACGTAATCAAACCAACACTGGTGCAAGGGGCGCAACACAAACAGACACATAGACAGACACATACACACGCACGCACACAAACAAATATTCGTTTCTTCATATACATCAATCTAATTGAGGGATCAGAGTTCTCCTTCAAACAGGGACAAAATTTCAAAGTGAAAAGTAACTTCACATGTACTTCGGAGAACCTGATATACGCACTAACCTGCTCTAGGTGTCAAGAGTAGTACATAGGCCAAAAAAAATAATAAAAAAAACAGCCTGCGTCAACGGCTAGCTCTGCACAAATCCCAAATCAAAATTCCCCAAAACAGAAAAGTAGCATTCAACCAACACATCGATATTTGCGCCAATAATAAAAATCCAAGTTTCAGAATTTTTCCCCTCTACCAATTCAGAGAGGATACAACCTACAGCCAAAGAATAAGTAAGGAGTCACTCTTCATCACAAAATACAGACCCCTTCTGAACGCATCTACAACAAATGAAATATCCACCACGACCTTAGAATAATACACACACAAATATTAAAAATGATAAACTCCAAATAGATACTCTAGGAATTATAAAAAAAATTAAAAAATATAAAAAAACGACCCCAATCACTACTCACTCGACTAGTTAATATCACACTATCCCTCATTCTATTATTACTATTTCTCTCCTTCTCCCCATCCGTCATCCTCTCCGTCATCAGCTGCTTCTTCCTTTCCACCACCTCCTCCCTTACTTTATTACTACTACTGCTGTTTAGAATAACACCTACGCAAACATTATAAACAATAAAGATCACTACGACCATCAACAAGTCAATGTAAGGACACCCAACCAATTAACACTCTGCTACTATCATAGCACTCCTTCTTCGAACCCACACGAGTTAACAAGTGAAACAGAGACAGGCAGAAACAAGAAAAATGGCCGTTATTTGAATACTATACAAATATGTCTTTAAAAAGACTTTTCTTTTAAATTTACCAAAATTTAATCTTTCAATAATTTTTCAAAAATTTATTATTCATATTTACTGTTGAAAAGATCTCAAGTATCGAAATCGGTTCTGTAATGTTCTTTATAAAACTATTTTAGCATTTTCTACTTTGTCTTTTTTCCATATATATATATCTACTCGTGTGTTCCTCTTCAACCGTTTACATATAT
>NC_068988.1:16640053-16640948 GCF_001194135.2 Octopus bimaculoides | reverse complement strand
TATATATATATATATATATATATATTTAACCATTTGTTATACTTAGGCTTACGTTCATTTCGTAGCCCTCATCATGCAGTAATAATTTCTGTGTATAATAAATTATTTGACATGTCTGCACCAAGATGCATGCTACGCATTGTACTAAACAGGTGTACATTTGCAGATCAATGCATATAAAGTCGGCTAGTTCATCAGATCATCAGAATATCATGGTTACGCCAATGAAAATTCCATGGAATAATTTGTCTATCACAGAACGTTCTTTTAGTGGACCAGGTTACCACACTACATAGTAATTTAACATGTAGGCCTCATAGCAGTGTTCTATGCGACTGAAATCTAGGAGATACAATCGAAGAAATGCAACATCAAGAAGATTGAGATGTTAATATATTTATTTAACAATTTGTTATCCTTAGGATTACGCTCAAATCGCAGCCTTCATCGTGCGGTAATAATTTCTGTGTATCATAAAGTACTTTACATGTTTGCACTTATCTGCATGCTACGCATTGTATAATTCAAACCAATAAACTTGAAGCATTGATGTAACCACGCTATTACGTGGATTTAAGGATCTAGTCTCCGCATTGATTTGTAATTGTATGACGGAGCATGCGAAACGGCTGTAAACCTAATAAGTTAATTTAATATATTCACATTTCATACATCTTGACATGTTCCGGTGCACGTAATGTATACTTGCTTATATATATTTACACACAAATGGAGAAACGCACATTCTGAGAGGAAGAAAAGCAAGTGTGTGCATGTAATTATGTACGTATGTGTATATGGCAGTGTGTTTATGTTATCGTGTCTACTTAATCATACACTTAAATTATTCAAAATTCTGAAACAGACTCAATATATATATATATATATATATATA
>NC_068988.1:16634474-16639354 GCF_001194135.2 Octopus bimaculoides | reverse complement strand
TATATATATATATATATATATATATATATATATCTTGGAATAGGAATTTTGTATTAAAAACACCACCATTTTTTTTTTTTGTAGTACATGATAATTTATTTTGTGATAAGTTTTTAAATTATGTAAAGAAAAGAAATATACACTGCTATTTAGGAAAGATCTTAAACTGTACAGACATAAAAAAATATATACTTACAAATAAATTCGCTTATATGTACATATGTTTTCCATATATGCGGATCTATGTTTGTCTGTATTGCGTATGTGTGTTCGTATGATGTTTATCGTAGTGTTCAATTACACTTAACTTCTTCTATATTTAGGAAGCACAAAAACGTCTTTTACATACGCAAGTAGACGAATGTAAATAGAATATAAAAAAATGTACTGATATATATATACACAAGCAGAGAGATTCGAAATATTTTCGCAAATTTTCTCTTGTCATGGTGATGTAAAATATATTGTTTACACTACACAAATCGTATAACTCTTTTAATAGAATTACCTGTGCAGAATGTAGCCAAAGTTATAAGAATTAAATTATATATGATATTTTAGTACTGGATTCTATAAATGTGTATGTATGTATATATATATATATATATATATATATATATCGTGTATTAACTTTTTGATATATATATATATATATATATATATATATATATATATATATATATCAAAAATTTAATACATGACATGTTGTAGCAATACCAACATCTAAAATTGAAAGCAGGTAAATCTATCTCAAATTAAAGAACAACTATAGTATCAGATTCAAAAGCAACGAAATAACTCCGAAGCAAAAATTGTATTAAAATATTCACAACTAAATAAGAAAGTTGAAAATTGGTGGCTACATGATCGCCATTTATATTTTACAATGCAATGAATCCCAGCGTACATTTTATTTTAAAATGCAATGGAACTCAAATATTTATTCTAACAGCTAAAATCATGCTGTGTTTTTTAAAGAAAAGCGAATAAATATTTTAAATGAACATAAAAGAAATAATAGAGACAATAGACACAAAAAAAAACAATTATAATAAATTCAATATAAACTAAACTTAAATAAAAATATATTATTGCATATTGCATACACATAAACAGCTGTTTGTTAGTTTGGTAGTTGTTTTAGTTTTCACCTATAAACTTTTTTTCCACATTGCAAGTAGTATTTCCAGTAAAATGGTGTTATATTTATTTATATAAGACGTGGTAAAGAGATAGAATACTATCTTATTCAATAAATTTCACCGTTTCATGTATTATACATAAGTGTAGAATATAAATACGTTAACAGAGAAAAGTACAAATCAATGACGCACAAAACAAAATGAATTGTTGAGTTGTGCGTATAACAGTAAGACGAATTCAAATTATTTTCGCTATAACATATCTCAGTACCTGACACGTGGTTGTGACGTATACCTTCATGAAGTTGGTAGAGCGTACTTTAAAAAAAAATGCTAAATCCTAGCTCGTTGAGTGATGGAGCTAAATGCAATCACTAAACTAAATTTCTCGAAGTACAGCATCTCAAATGTAATTATACTTTATCTCTTATTCTTTTTCACACCAGCAATATCAATTGAATTAACATCGTCTTTATTCATTTCAGTGTATGTGATACGTTTAGGTAATATACGAAATTGTGCGCAGAGTTTTATGATAGCATTGCATACGTCAGTTCTCCCGTAAATTAAATATTTTTGCCATAATTATTTTATGGAATGACAACAAAAATTGGGACGCTCGGAACCTAGAGATGGAATAAAATTAAGTTTGTTTTTCTAGGATTAGTATGGCTTTATGTCCGTGTAATCAAGTCAAATAGAAGTCAAATTTAGACAATAAGGATGCAATTACAGCGTAGGAGATACGGACGAGTCATTCATGAACACACAAAAACCTCTAATTGCACTCATTTGCTATTTGTAGTCTTAGTTTACGTCCCACTATCTACAACCTGATCAGTGTCACTGTAACTAGTATACGATGAAGGCGGTAACCAGCATATACATATGCTTCAAAGTTTTTGAAATATAATCCTCGTCTATATAGTTCAGCCCTACTGTGTCTTCGCCACATGTTCATATAAGTCGCTCAATCTGATATTGGAGAGTAAAAATTCACCCGAAAAGCAACAATCCTAAACGCGAATATATTCAGGACACACTAACAAATAAATGCCAAGAAGAAAGAAAGGTAAAAAAAAAAAAATATGTAAACAGGATAGATTAAAGCGGGTAAATGATAATAATAATCTCTTCTAGAATAGGGATAAAGTCTGAAATTTAATCGAAATGATGAAAGCAGTGATATTTGAAATCAGAACTTAAACCCGGAAGACGTACCACTAAGCAGTTTATCCGACGTGATAAGTAATCTGCACGTTCGCCGCTTTATGATAATTCTCTCCACCAAAGGAGAGATCTGAAATTTTGGGGTGGGGATGGTCGATTACACCCCCCCCCCCCAGCGTTTCCTTGTACTCCGTAAAGATGAAAGGGAAAGTCGACCTCGCGGCATGTAAACGCAGACCATAAAGACGGACGAAATGCCGTAAAGCATTTTGCCCGGCGTGCTAACAATTCTGCCAGCTCACTGCCTTGTAACAATATTGCTTAATTTTGAACACACGGAATGCGGCGAGCTGGCAAAATCGTTAGCACGCCGGGTAAACTGCTTTTCGTCATTTAGTCAGTCTTTACGTTCTGAATTCAAATTCCACCAAAGTTGACATTGCCTTTCATCTCTTTGGAGTCGATAGAATAAGTACCAGTTGAGCCCTGGGACCTAATTAAACGATTATCAACACCCACCCACCCTCAATATTTGAACTCAGAACGGAAAGACGGACTTAATGCCGCATAACGATTTGCCCGGCGTGCTAAGTATTTTGCTCGCCGCTTTCCGTGTGTTCAAAATTAAGCCTATAGCAGAAAATATTTTTGAACACACGAGCTCAGACCAAATCATTTGCTCAAAAACATACATGTCCGGCTAGAAAGTTATTATTTAGCAAACTGCTTCAAAAGTTTTTAGTTAGCAAGAAAATATCTAAATTTATGCATTTACTTCATAGCAACTATTAAAATTTAAGCATAGATACGAATGTGATTTATTTCTTGGTAGTTAATTAAAATAAACCGTAACGCCTCATTGTCATACAGGTACTTCTGTCTTCTGCCTACTTCAGTGTGATGCCGAACTCATTAACGACAGATGTTCAAATACTATTTGAATGTCATTCGTATATTCTAACTTGAAAAACGATAGCTGTAGGACGTTTAGCTTTACTCAAGCAATGTAATATATGATATATTGTACTTGAATCAGTTCGTAATTTAAATTATTGGCCTAAATGTTACCATGTCAGCTTCAATATATACACACACACGCATCTAGGCGTCATGTGAACACCGTAAAACCTTTCTAGCAAAGTAGGATTGATCCTACTACTACGATTGAAAAGCTATTTTTATTCAGTTACATTGACTTCCCAAACGCAATAAAGTCTTACATCTCTTGAAATTCTTCATCGAACTTGACGTGTAACTGACAGGCGTAACTGATTACTGGTTCGTTTCACACATCCTGCATGTTTAAACGTGCTAGCTTGAGATAACAATCACGTTATTACCAATTCAGTTGTGTAACGTCCGTTAGCTTTGAAATATTACTATTGCTTCTGTTGTAAACATTGACTTTCAGCAGTCAAAACTATTTCATAGCAGTCGTTCATTTTCAATTTGAGAAGCTGGTTTTATCATTCGACCGTCCATAGACTGCAGGTTGTAGATACGATTATTTATGTTCTGAGTTCGAATCTCACTAAGAAAAATAAATTATGGTTGTTTTCGGTTTTAGAAAATATTTTCGGCAGAATATATAGTGAAGTGAAAAATTTCATGTAGTATTTTGTTACGGCCATTTAAATTCTCACTTCATATCCTATTGATGTCAAGTTCCTCCTTCAAACATCTAAACTATATTTCCAGTTAAGTGTTAGTCGAGAACTGCCAACAGCAGTGGTTCCCAAAATTTTCACAATTTAATTCAGGGACCCCCAGTACTACCTTTGCCGACCACCAGGGGTCTGCGGACACCAGTTTGGGAACCACTGGCCAATAGTGTAGTCGTTATAGAAATAGATGATATTTAATAGAACTAAGTAAAATTAATATGGCAAAATAAATATTTGTTTCAAATATTGGTAGAAAGGGGTAAGTCAATTACATCAACCCTAGTGATCAACTGAAACTTATCTATCGACCTTGAAATTTGAAAGGACGAAAAGCACGCTCTGTCTCAGCAGAATTTGAACACAGAACCTGCAGACAAATGAAATGCAGCTGAACAGCTTACTCGGCATGCTAACCATTCTGCTAGTTCCACGCCTTTGTCAAGATGACCATTCAATCGAAATTTTACTGTATTAAACGCCATTAAACTCACTTCTTTTCATTTATAACGATGATACCATTTTAAGTTAGCAAGAACAATGTATTAGATACTTTTTTTCCTTATTTCTCTTTAAAAAACTACTGCCTATTACTTTATAGGGTATGAAAGCAATAATTTTTCATTTGTGTATGTAAATAATTTAATTAAGTAGAATAACCGTTATAATTGAAAAAAAGCTGAGTATTAGCGTAAAATTCGTAAACAAATTTGTTTCATTTATGTATCATTTCTATATCATCGATAGACAGACAAACAGACAGACAGACAGACAGACAGACAGATAGACAGACAGACAGATAGATAGATAGATAGATAGATAGATAGATAGATAGATAGATGTGTGTTTGTATTTATATATATAAGTGTTTGTGTGTGCGTGTATATATATATATATATATATATAT
>NC_068988.1:16629942-16633449 GCF_001194135.2 Octopus bimaculoides | reverse complement strand
ATATATATATATATACATTATACATGAAGGCGTGTACATTTGTATGTAGAGAACATTATGCCTACGCTCGTAATATTTCCCGTCTGTCGCGTTATTCTCTCATTTTCTTACCAAATCAATACTCTTCTAATAACTGAACTCAAAGAGATCACAACAAATATAAATGTGTTTATGAATAATTCCACGGTGGGGGGGGGGGAGAAAGAGTACTAATTATGAAATATATTTAATAACGGAATCGAAAGAATGACGTGGAATTATTAACTTTATACTGTGAAATATGGATGTAATTTGCGGTATAAACAGCATTGAAATCAAAATTAGTCACGATATCACAATTCGCTAATTCACACGTACTCATATTAACAACTTTTCATACATTCTTAATTTCATGTATTACAACATCTATTGCCATCTATTGCAGTATATGATAGAATGTGATGAATTATGGAAAAATATATTTTCATTTATAACGTCACATTTGTCATTTAAATGGAACTGAAAAGCAATTTCAATAATATAATGTTGAGAAATGCATATATGATGTTACTACATACAGATAAAGTATCATATAAGTTATTTACATATACATATATGCGTATTTATGTGTCAATGTATATGTGGAGAGCGACGTGAATGAAGTGCACGCACTGTAACCATGAGGAACGAATTAGCTATAAGTTGTTATATTCTAAATTTGAAAGTTTAATCACTGAATTTTATTTGCAATTTGCGTGAAGTAATTCATTTAATGGTAAATTGATAAATACATACATATGCACGCACACGCATAGACACACAAACACAAATATATATACACACACACATATATATATATATATAACTTTATTTACATATGACTGTTTACATATTTATATTTATGTATGTGTGTATACATCCCAAATATACGAATATATAACTGTGTGCGTATATATATATATATATATATATATATATATATATATATATATATAGTTGTTGAGAAATGAATGGATGGATAGATAGATAGATAGATAGATAGATAGACAGTCAGAAACCTTTAGAATTTAGATTAGAAGCCGCTGTCTTCAAACCCCTTCATTTCTTTTCTAAGCGATCTGTGCAGATAATACCATACAGTAATATTTTATTGGCGATTGGAGATGACATGTCTTGTAAAGATTTTGCGACGAAATCTAACGAACAGAGTATACAGGTGATGAGTATCGCCAACTAGTGTAGTCCAGCTATTGTAGCGGCCGCATGATGAAGCTGAATATGGCATCGATGACTGGTAATTTCATTTTAAAATAGGGAAGCGAAAATTTGACATTAGCAAGTTTTGAAAACAGAATGGGAGAAAATGCAAGAAATGCTTTATGTCCTTTTGTGTGCAGCGCAAGAACTTCTAAGAATGCTGCCCCATAATCGTTTCGCTAAAATCGCTTTCAAATGATGGAGGGAAAAATTGATTACATCGACCTCAGTCATACTTATTATATCGGCCCCAAATGGAAGAAATTCAAAGTCGAACTTGTAAGGAATTTGAACTCAGAACGTAAACATGGAGAAAATCCTACTAAATATTGTTATCGGGCCTGGTGACAGTTCAGTAAGCTAGTTGCATTATAATTTCGCTAGTGATAAAATCGCATGATTCAACGTAAAAGTTTTTGGTGTAAACCTTTGGCACAAGGCCAGCAATTGTTTTAGCAAGTCAATTTTATCGACTCCACTGCTCAACTGGTACTTATTTTATCCAGCCGAAAGGATAAAAGAAATATTTGACCTCGGCGGAACGTAAAAAACGGACAGAAAGTAAAAATGGACGGAATGCCATTAACTCTTTTTATTCAGCGTGATCTGTCAGCTCGCCGCTTAATCATTTCACGAATTATAAAATCGCATAATTCAATATAAAAGTATTATCATATAATTCCACCTTTGACAGAATTGCAACATTTCACTCTTAAACCGTTATATAGAAATGGAAACGAGACCACAATGAAAATGAAAAGCGTTCCTTTTGCTGAATTTCAACAGAAGTATAAAAAAAAAGTCTTTGTGATTCAAAAAGGAGTGGAACTTGACTGTGAATGATAATTTGGAAAATGTTTATTTCCTATTCATTATCTTCTTCGAGATGCTATTTCTAATCTAAATCAAGGCACGCGAATAAACAAAAGCAAGAAAATTGCTTCTCTGTGATTCACTTACTATATTAATAGCAACCGTTTGAGATTAGAGTATTATTACGAATAATAATAATGATAATAATAATAATAATAATAATAATAATAATAATAATAATAATAATAAAACCTAGGATTTCACCTAACACCTAAGAGTATTTGTAGTGGAAATGCTGGAACTATGAGCCAAATCAATTAGACCTCATGTGTCAATGTAAATGAATTAGCTATATTACTGCGCCATAAATAGCAGCCAAAGCTGCTACTTAGAGTCCGGACTTCTGTATTAAAGAAGAATATGAAATCAATGAAAGAAACTGAAAAGAGAGGGAGAGACAGGTGGAGAAAGGTTAAAAGACAAATGGAAAAGGTGGTTGATGTCAGAGGTAAATTATTTGAAATAAAGTGTAGGTAGTTTATACACGTCAATGAAGGTGTGTGAGATCGTGTGCGATTGTGAATACCTAATGGAAGCAAAACGAAAGAAAGAGTGGTCCTTTGTTTACTTGTACATTTACACAAATATGGACACACAGGCACATATATACAGATATACATATATGTGTGAGTATACTTACACGCTTAGATCCACAGACACATATGTGTATATATGTCTGTATGTACGTATGTATGGAATTACCAGGAGTGACTCAAAAGTAGAAAGATTTTCATATGAAGTTCGGCAAGTATATGAAAAGAGAAACAAACTTATGTATGTGGAAAATCTCTGCAGTGAGACATGCGCATCTGCACATAAGCACACATACAAACACACACACTCACTCATTCACAGACATTGTAGAAGAGTAATTTAAGTGATGTAAGAAACTCATAAAAGCTGTTCTATTGACTTTTCCTTTAATACGATATTTTATTATGAACTAATAAAATATCTCATCTCCTGATTCTGATCTCGTCACTGCAAAACACCGACGGAGTGACATGTCAGAAAAGCAGACGGTATATAAGTAACGGATATTATAAATTCTTATGATTGACTATACAAATAAGTTTGAATATATATATCATCTGTCTTTGTGAAATTTAATTGTCTAAAAAGACACTTACACGAGTACTAATTTTGTCTTTTCATTTAACCGCTAGTTGCTGATAAGTCGTTTGACAAAAAAAAAACAGTGGCATGCACTATGATTATATAGATAGCAATTCATATATAGATATATATAAAGATACATGTATACATCACTGTGCGCGAATACACACGCAGACACGCCCGCACTCACACTACACACATACACAAATATGAAAGTATGAGAATTAATACAGTTTTGAAGTGTAAAAGTTTCAAACAAAGGTTATCAAATCTTTTATATAT
>NC_068988.1:16627786-16629856 GCF_001194135.2 Octopus bimaculoides | reverse complement strand
ATAAGGAAACCAATAGATTTTATACAGGGCTGCAAGGAGAAGTGCTCAGAATAATTGAGATAAGAGTAAAATATTAGTTATAGAATAAAAACACTGGGTTAACGACTCAACATATCACCCCTCCTCAATGAACATATATAAGAAATACAGCATAATCCGTCAAACATAAGGAATAAGAAGAAATAACGCAAGAAGAAATAATAAATAATTAAAAATATAGCATATAGTATAAAATTTTTATACACGAATATGTTGTTTCAACCGATAACATGGAACTGAAAAAAATTGAGTTAAAGTTATAATACAATACACGTGAATATCATTTCATAGAAGTTAAAAAAGTTAAAATTAATACGGAAGGACAAAAAATTTCAAATATATAATATAATAATATAATATAATATAAGTCGATATAGTGGTCACTATAGCTGACTGGGTAAAACTGTGGACACTTAACTATAACTTTATCTACTTTTCTTATCCTATCTAAATATGACCTGGAAGACCCATCGCTACTTGACCACGTCCACAGTGGAGCGTTTGGGCGTTCCAGTCTATACCGGTCTACCAGCTGAAATTGACTGAGCAGTTCTCGAAAGCCAGGATTCGCTGTTCTGTCTTTCCACGAGCTGACACAATCAACACGCGCATTGTCAATTGTGTTGAAGTCACCTAACACGACTAAAGACTGCGACGTAGAAAGGAATTTCCCGAAGTCACGGAAATAGTGACTCTGTAAACCAGTTGAATTGGGTGCATAAATTGCAACCAATCTGACTGTCTTACCACAACAATGTCAAATTCAGGACGACCAGCTTGCCTTCTGCATCAATAAAAACAGACTTTTCCTCAGGAACCCGGTCTCTTTTTATTAAGACCAACAACCCACCCCACCTCCCGGCCGACATGGAGAGACGTATCTCTCGTAACCGCTCCAGAGGAGGAGCAGATCTCTTGGCCTACTTATCCGGGTTTCTGTGGCAGCAATCACATCCAAATTCCGCGACCTGATGTCATTTAGGAAGCGCCCATGCTTCCAACTCGACGACAGGCCGCGTACATTTACACAACTAATACGAATAACCATAAATGTCCTACCTTAATCGGTGTCTGGCGGCGTGGAAACCGCAACCTCTTCCACTCTCGCCGGGGCTTGTGGTATCAGAGTTGAAATAAGGCCCTCCAATAATTTTTCCAATAATTCCACCGTCTCCAATCTCACCTCGATAGTTGCATATTTTCCCCCTCTTGTTACGTATTTTATGGACGACCAAATTGGTTTAGGTATTTTTCAATTACACCTTCTGTTGTATATTCCAGTCTCTTCTGTTATACACTCCAGGTTTTGAAAATTATCGTTTTTCTTTCCTCTTTTTCTACTATTTCTATCGGGGTTTTCACCGTGGTTTCATATCCGTCCCGCGATAGTAATTGCGTGTGTTTATCAAGGTTCTCCAAGCTATTTTTTTTCGTTTTGCCACCGACAGCCACGGCAAAATTCATGGTAGGTTCTTCTTTTTTTTAAAGTTAGTACATCAATGTTTCTTCGTGTAACTAGACCTCTTGTTCTAAATCCGATTTGTTCATGGGATTCGTCGAGTTCAATACCGACGATTCTTTCCATTTCTTCTTCTTAAATTTCACTTGCCACGGTTGGTTTTTCCCCACACGGGGACAACCCACAATAGTTTAATACAAATTATATAAGGCAAGCCTTTTACAAAAACTTCACACGCAATTCAATATAAAATTTCCAATACACGATTTGACCAGTAAAATAAACCAAAACCAGTAACAGCCCTTCCCAGTCTATCCTTATCAATAGCTCCACTCCTCCCATTCCCGGGTTTCGGCACAATCAATATATATATATGTGTATGTATGTATATCTATATATATATACACGCATATATGTACATATATATGTATATATGTATGCATATATCTATATATACATATAGATATAGATATATACATATATATATACATATACATATATATATATACATATACATATATATATATATACATATACATATATACACATATATATATATATATATATATATA
>NC_068988.1:16627626-16627776 GCF_001194135.2 Octopus bimaculoides | reverse complement strand
ATATATACACATATATATATATATATATATATATATATATATACATATATATATATACATATACATATTTATAAATATACATATACATATATATATGTATACATATACATATTTATAAATATGCATATACATATATATATGTATACATAT
>NC_068988.1:16625701-16627232 GCF_001194135.2 Octopus bimaculoides | reverse complement strand
ATATATATATATATATATATAATAATAATAATAAATGCGACCATTTAAAGCCTAGCCAGGTTCATAGCCCGGTTTCCCGGTTTCAATGGCGTATGTGTTCCCCAGCTGGACGGGACGCCAGTCCATCGCAGAGTTACTAGTTTGTGCCAGCTGAGTGGACTGGAGCAACGTGAAATGAAGTGTTTTGCTCAAGAACACAACGCGTCGCCCGGTCGAGGAATCGAAACCACAATCTTACGATCATGATGCTGACATCCTAACCACTAAGCCACATATTTATGTGTGCGTATTTTCGTGCAGCAAAAGCAGTGTAAAATATTCTAAGGAACAGCAATGCGAATTTTACATAACGTTAGCTTTGCACAAAGAAAAAGTAGAAAGCAATAGTAAAAACACAGACAAAAGAAAGAGTGCATACTGCATAACACAGGAGAAATTGAACATTACTTTGTAAACATACAAAAGTAATTACTAGCCCGGAAGGAAGAGAATTTTATTACCCTCCCTTGATTCTTAGCAACATTATTTTAACCGTTTTCCTGTTCTTATTCTGTACTTCTCTGAAATGAACAATCTTGAACTTAAAGCTCTGTGATATATTTTACCGTCATTTGTTTTCCTAAGCGATCCTAAAGCAAAATTTAAGCTTATGTTCAGTATTGGCATAACAGTTCGACATGTTGTTCCATTATACAATTGATTTGATATTCAACTTAAAATACTATGCTGAATGAAATGTTTAAGTAGTCAGCCAAATGTGAAATGCTGAATGTGATGCTGTGTGCACAATGCGTACTTGAGATTAATGCAATGTGAGCACATGCAAGAGCTAGTCTCAGAAAATTTCACCTCCTTGTGTTGATATGTATTTTGGATTAAACATTCATACGTAATCCGACAAAACGCTTTCTACCACAGGCACAAGTTGATTACATTGACCCTTGTGTTTCATTGGTACTTAATTTATCAACCCCGAAATAGTAAAATCAAAGTCAACCTCGGTGGTATTCGAACTCAGAACGTAGCAACCGACGAAATACCACTATGCATTTCACTCGGTGTGCTAACGATCCTGCCAGTTCGCCGTATTAATCATCTTAAGTACTAAATAGCCTGGCTATAATAAATGAAAAAGGTGAAGTGTCAATGTACAATACGGGTATAAAATGTTTGATATATAAATCATCTCATTTACATGGATGATTTAAAGCTCTTTGCAAAATATGACCAACAGCTCAAAGGCCTACTAGCGATTGTTAAACAATTCAGTGTTGACATCAGGATGCAATATGACCTTGATAAATGTGCAAAAGCTACCTTTATCAAAGGAAAAATGACAAAAACATCTAATGTGAACCTTGACCAGCAAAATGTCATAAAAGAGTTAGAACCAGCGGGGAGCTACAAATACCTAGGGGTAATTGAAGGGGACAATATCAAGCATTCAGTGATGAGGGAAAGGATCAGAAGAGAATGTTATCGCAGGGTGAGAGCAATACTGAAGACAGAGTTGAACGCAAGAAACAGGATC
>NC_068988.1:16624441-16625503 GCF_001194135.2 Octopus bimaculoides | reverse complement strand
AACTACCAGGCCAATATATTAAAGAATGGCAGCTCCCCATTATGTCGAATATGCCAACCACAAAATGAGACCATCGATCATGTTGTCTCCATGTGCAGTCTGCTTGCGCCTACAGAATATCTCAACAGGCATAATAGAGCTGCACAATATATTCACTGGGTAATATGCAAAAACCTGGACTTGCTCCATGATAAAATCTGGTGGGAACACAAACCACCCCCAGTACTTGAAAATGATCACATCGCACTCCTCTGGAACTTCACCATTCAAACTGACAGAAAGATAGATGCAAATAGGCCAGACATCATACTGAAAGACTTCAGACAAAAATCATGCCTTCTCATTGATACAACTATCCCAATCGATATAAGCGTATCTGTCAAGACCTACCAAAAACTGAATTGGAGAGATTGTTGTCAATCGTGGTCTGGATCTCACCAACAAATTCAGCAGTTCTTTTCTTATCAGAACGATCAGAGTGAGCTTTCCGAGCTGCCGTACATTCATAATCTCCATTAAACTCATCCAACTTTTTCCGAACCCTCTGCACTGTTTTCAGATTGACACCCAAAACACTCCGAAATGTTCGTATTGGAACTTCGGGCGTGAATGCCAGACAGTACAGCATGTCGTCTCCAAGTTTCTGGCAGAGTGAATTGCATCATGGAGCATTTTATTTCACAGACCGTGCCCAACTGACTCTATTATATTGAGTAGTCGACAAAATCAAAAACAAACAAAGCGCATGTGCGAAATTAAAAATATGAAATGGAGACGATTTACCCATCGATCCCGGTATATGTACACGTATATATAGAATTCAAAATACATAGAAATATTGATTAATTCAACTGACAGAGGCATTGAACATGAAATAGTAGGCATCCATATTTTTATAGAATTACTGTAGCTGAAAGAAGAATGAATTCTACAATAATTACTTCTTCATATAGAAGATGTGCAATCGTGTTTATTCATATTATATATAAAAACACAGGCCTGCATTTCTTGTAGTGGCTGGCGTTCATCTTTATTGTACATTTTCATGTTCGCAATAACAAA
>NC_068988.1:16617117-16624163 GCF_001194135.2 Octopus bimaculoides | reverse complement strand
TATATATATATATATATATATATATATATATATATATATATTATATCTACATACATATTATATATAAAAACACAGGCCTGCATTTCTTGTAGTGGCTGGCGTTCATCTTTATTGTACATTTTCATGTTCGCAATAACAAAAAAGCGTAATTGAGTAGAGCGTGTTGATACACATACATACATTTACTACATACATACGCACAACAAACACAAACACACACATATATATATATATATATATATTCTTCTGGATGTTTACTATTAAAAAATAGACCCACGCCACCCACGCTTAGCCAATAGATAAGTACAGAATTTACATGCATATTCAATAATGAAATAGCTACATTACTTTTAGCTGCTATTTATATGCCATAGAAGAAGTATTGTTTTGTACGTATAATTCTAACGTATGTGGTGCAACTATTTTACGGATAATAGGAATAATGATTGATTTTCATATTTGCGAATATATGTATGCATATATATATATATATATATATATATATATATATATATATATATATATATATATATATATATATATATATATATATATATATATATATATATATATCAGGGTGGGGTTAGTAGAAAGGAACAATGCCAGAGCTGTGAAATATTACATGCATTATTTTTAATATCTCTTACAGGACTGAATTTGGCATCGTGGAATTATCAAGTACCAGCAGAAAAACAAATTGTTAATGCTAACGTGGTTGACTCACTAAGGGATGATGCTTCAGCTCTATCGTCAGTGCAGAAGTGGGCATCGGAATCTCAGAGTGAAAGGAAGAACACTGAATATAATTCAAGGTTTGGACACTGCCGAGGAAAACATTGATTGTGTTCACTACATGGTGATGGATGACAGGCAATTGGCTATAAGTCAAATAGCCAAGTCGTGTAGTATCTCCCATTATAGAGAGGGATTTGAGAATATTCTGCACAATAAGCTAGGCATAATGAACGTTTCTGTTCGATGAGTGCAGCGTTTTCTTACACATTGTCAAAAGTACAACAGGATGCTCACATCACAGGAAAATCTTACATTGACTGAGCCAGATCCAGCCAGTCTCCTTCAATGCTTCTTAATCCAGGATAAGTATTGGCTTCATCGCTTTGGGCGAGGAACAAAGCAACATTTCATGCTGTGCACTCACGTCCGCCCACCCCGCCACATCACCTGATCCAAAGAAGGTCAAGGACATTTCATCTTCATAGCGTGAAGGCTATAGTTTTTTTTGGGTGCTTATTGCTTATCTTCAAAATGGTCACACCATCAATGGAGATTATTATGGCAAATTACGGAGGTAGTTACGAAAGTCAATCAAGAGCAAACGCACAGGAAAACTGATTAAAGGTGTCTTGTTTCATTAGGGGAATGTTCCAGTACACAATTCCTTAGTTTGAATGGCTGTTGCGCGTGACTATTTGTACACACAAGAAGATTCATTATATAGGTAGATAGATGAATGGATGGCTAGATGGATAGATAAATAGAATGATAGGTATATAGATAGATAAACAGGCAGACGGTCGGCCAATTAGATAGATAGACAAACAGGCAGACAGATAGGTAGATAGATAGAAGGATGGATGGATGGATGGATGGATGGATAGATAGATAAACGCATGCATAGATACATACAAGGATACAGATATAAATATATGTTTGTCGTAAAATGATGTGTCTATTATTTTAGTGCGAGTATTAAACGGATACGTTTTCTTGTCCTTTGTGTACCAAGCTAGTAAAATGGAAGAATTCTTTCGACATATCTAATACATCACTTAGTTTCTAGTTCATTGCAACAATTATAATTCTAACTCAATTGATGTCTTCAACTTACTTTGAAATCATCTCGAAGTTTTGCTAAGCTCAGTTAAACACAGTATGAATACGAAATCTTTACTCATGCTTGGTGGAGCATTGCGTTGAATCATATGCGCGTTCACACACGCACACACTCAGTGCGATGTTTCTAAACATGAATTATATCTATGTATGTGAATTCAAGGAATATATTTCATGTGTAAATATTTGGAAGCAATATTGATATAATAAGTATGTTGTAATATATACCTGAGTGTTAACAAACAACTGAGAGTCTTTTCCCAAGGTTGATATAAAAATAACTAAGGTCTCCTATTACTTTGGCTTGAAGTTTCTTGTACCCATTCATCTAAATTAATTTGATCTTTCTAATACCCTATACCTCTTCCAAATGTCACCAATGCGGTTTGCTTCTCTCCATCTTTCAATGCTACATACTCGATTACATCCATGCAAACAGCTTGAAGTGGTTGTCATGCCATACAAACTTCGACAAATATATATCTAAATTAGGTTTTCATTTTAGCTACTTCTGTCATTGGACTCTTATTGTCTGTAATGTTAACGTGTAACGCAAATCCAGGATTTCATTAGTATTTAATTTATCGACACTTATGAGATGATGGCAAATGGAAAACTGGCATGATTTGACCTCGGAACATAAAACGTATGACATAAAACATGGTAAGATATATTCTCTTTCCCTTTTACTAAATCTGTTCTCCAGTTGTTAAACATAGAAGGAAAATACATGTGGCATTAATAATTGAAAGAATATGTTGGAAGAAACGAAGAATTATATCTAATTCAAAATATTATAAAGAATACTTTACAACTGTAGTTGGAATTTTACAAATATAAACAACATTCAAGAAAGACTTTCTGTGATTATAGTCACGATGAATGACAAATAAAACCATAACCATATTGCACCCGTTCAGTTTGAGACAAAATATAAATCCAGAAATAGTCAAGGGCCTTAAAATGAATACTGTGTAATGTCGTATTTAATTTCAAACAGGAAGTTTAACTGAAAATTATCAGAGAGCTTACCATACCAACCACTTAAACAATGTTCAAAAACACTAATTTAGGATGGTGGTTAAATATACACGAGAGGATTATGTTGGTGTGCCGAATTTACAGACAATGCGTAAGAAAACTCTCGCGTTTGTCTAGAGTCGGAAAAGAAATGAAACACCATGACGCGCTGTCCCACTGACCAAGCTATACTCTATAGCCATGTAATATTTTGGAACACATTATCACTCTATGGTGATGTAATAAAAGTACAGTCCAAACGAAGGAAATTAGTCAATTCCAAATTGATCAAACTGGATTATTATAAATGAAAAATTAAGAAATATAAGCAATAATCCTCAAATAACTTTCAAAACAATCAAATACAGAAACCACAGTCAAAAAGACGTTTAGATGGTTGAAAACAATTAGCCTAAATCATATCGAAGCTAAAGGATTCTGCTGTAACCAGAGAGAAGTGTTATGAAAACTAGCAATAACTGAGACATAATAAGGTCCGCCAAAAGAAAATGTGAGTATAACCAATTATACGATCTTAGTCAGAATGAGACAATACTGTCAAAGTAGATTTAAATTTTAAAGGTCTGATCTTATGACACACAGAATTGATGGTAGAAAGATTTCACCCCAACACTAATGAAGGGTGTGGATAGATTATCCTATATTTCGAAATTAGCAATCAATATCATATCTATAGAGAATGTAAATGTATAGTAATTAAGGTTTCAGTTTCCTCTTCTATTTGTTTTTTATCCATTAAAATAACACCGTATCTGCTGACCAGAAACGAGGAGGCAAGAACAGAGATAGAGGAAGAAAACGCTAACTTAACTTTCAATTCACAAAGCTATTGCAAATTAGCGACAGACGATAACTATGTCTATGACTTGGATTGACTTCAACCTTTATTTGATATGGATTTCGTTCTTTCACCGTGGCGACATGGAGTACATTTTCTACATATAATTTATTAAACAGATTTAATAACATATGTAAAGATGGCGAATTATTATGCTTTCCATATTCCAATCATATGGTTATTGCAAGAATATTTAGTCTGAAGTAGCTCAAAGAATAATGTACAGGAGGAACTCATTGTCTGAACGTCTTATCCGTATTGCTTTGATGAATATCTTTAAATGAATGCAGAATTCAGTGTATGCCTAGAAAGGATCTTTCTGCGCTCAAGCATGTCTAATTCATGGATGATGTTATACTCTTCACTGAAAATAAAAGATCCAATCTCATATTTAATCTCTTTGTTGCTGTGTTGAAGTTATAGCAATGAAATTTATCATTAATATATGCCGTATTATCTATGAACAAAAGCTATCATTGTACAGATTGATATTGTTATCGGAACGAGCATAGATGAAGTTTAGGCATGAAGCGTATAATTATGAAGAATTCAAGAATGATAGCGAATATTATAGAAAACGATGAAGAAGAAGATACTTTGTGTATGAAAAGGTTAAAGCAAAATGTAAAATCCGGAACTTAATGTATTATGTTCGGTGTAATATTGTTGTTATTCAATGAAGAGCCGTAAAATTTGGTATATTTGATAGCGAAAATCATAGCAGCCTTCATCTGCAATCCAATGTAATTCTTTTATGGTCAATAATGTGAATGAAGAAATTTTATGATAAGTATACAATGGGGGACGTTAAAAAAAGACTGACGTATAATGTGAGGAAATATATGTCGTGAATATAAATTGCTGTCAACAATAACTATAAAATGGAATATGTAGTACAGTTCGATGCGCGACAAATATGAAATCGTGTGAGACAAACATTGCTGCCAAGATTCTATTCATACACACAAGGTAAAAATCAAGGTAAAGGGAAACTTAATCCAAGTACATGAGCTTTCAACAATCGGGGGATATTTTCCGTATGTTGTCTCTTTGTTCGAAAGCGGCATTTCGTCTAACCTTAAGCTTTGAGTTCAAACTCCTCTGAGTTTGACTTGACCTTTCATTTCTTAGAGTTCGATCGAATAATTACCAGTTATCGACTGGGGTTGATGAAATCAACTTTTCCCCTCTCCTAACATTTCAGGCTTGTGCCTGTAATAGAAATGAGTATCATGCAATCGTTTGAAGGCACACTGTTGGCAACATTTCCACTGTCTTTACTTCCGGAGTAGAAATTCCACCGAAGTCCACTTTGCATTTCATTATTTCGAGGGCGATAAAATGAGTATCATTTGAGCCCTGGGGCTGAAACATTCGTCATCCCAACTTCTCCGAAATTGCTTCCCCTTGCCAAAATATGAAACCAATATTATGCAATCATTTTTCAATTTTGATAAAATTAAAGTGTTTTCTGAAATAACATATTTTTAGCGGAAATATTGGTTTCAAATTTTGCCATAAGTTTAGCAATTTCGGGGATAAAGATAAATCGATCATATGGACCCCAGTACACACCTGGTACTCTGTGTGTGGTTGTGTGTGTGCGTGTGTGTGTGTGTGTGTTTGTGTGCGTGTGTGTGTGTGTGTGTGTGTTTGTGTGCGTGTGTGCCTGTGTGTATGTTGCACCAGTACTCGGCTGGTGCTTACTTTCAAACGCGTAAAATAGAATAAACTGAAATTAAGTAATTTTCCCCAAAACAAATGTCTTCCGGTATAATTATTAAACGCCATAGTATCTTCACTTTATATGTGTGTGTGTGTGTGTTTTTGTGTGTTTAGAAGTCATATACAAGCAGAGATTGTAGTTTCCTATCAAAATTATGCCTTCAGTATATCGTCTTCAAACTTTAGCATAGATAGCATGAACAGGTACTTATTATGTCTCTGATAAACCTGGGGAAATCTTTCATCCATGTCTTTAATCTTACAGCCAAATTTCCGTTTCCCACACTCACGAACTACGCCGTAGCTTCTGCACTTTCTATAAAATGAGGAAGACATGGAATCCATTATTGTCATCCTCTTACAGTTTCAAACAAATATATTTATTCATTTATATTTGGTGCTCTATACACAAGCACACATATTCTGTTTAAATCCCCAGCCACGTATTTTATCGCAAAATATAATTTAGTTGAATAATTTGTCTGTGTCAGTTTTGCTTATGCATATTTCATCTGGCTGAAGCTGATTTTCTTCTCTCAGCATCTTAAAAACGTGATTTAACAAATTAATATCATATAAGTAAAATATTATGATCTGAAGACTTTTATGGCGTATCTAACTTAAATGAATATATATCTTGCACAAAAGCTGACAGAAGGACTACATAGAAGAGAAATGCTTCTTTATGTTCATCTTCGCATTTACTTTAATAGAGGGAAATTGATAAAAGTATTAAAACAACGTCGTAAATTATTATCTGAATAGCAACGATTTTATTTGACCACTGCACAATCGATTTGAATACTAAAACCTTACAAGCAATATAATTTCGATATAAAGTTTTCGCCTGAATACAAGTGAGCAGATCACCGTTCTCATGATTAAATTCAAATCAGGACGAAGAAATAAGAGTTTCAGTATAATACGTAATAGAAAGGCGAATGGGTGAGGAATAAAATTTCCCCTCGGAAAAACTAATAATAGTTTAAATACTTACCGACATTGTTTGCAGATAATTGACATGAAAAAGTCTGTTTCCAAAAGAAACTATATTAAATACTCTATGATGTACAGTAAATCTTAAGAGATCCACAAGTGTAACTTTATACTTTCTCTCACACCAGTCATTGTGTTGTGGCTGAAGAGAAGTATCACATTTATTGGTGTCTTAGTCTGTCATAGAGCTTATTTCTGTCTGATACTTATTATTTTATAGAGAGATATTTTATGCGTTGGCGAAATAACAATTTTGTTACACCTGTACACTAGTATTCATATTAACAGATAAACTTATGCTCGCAGACATACACCTCAACTCATATATATATAGTGGTACAACAAGGCACCAATATTTACTGGAAATAGCTATTGATATTATACGACGCTATAGTAAAGCTTCACTGTATATATATATATTGCCAATATATGCACAGTGAAGCTTTACTATAGTGTCGTATATTATCGACTGCTCTTTCCAGTAAATATTGGTGCATTGTTGTACCACAATTCTATATTTATACTTTAACCTTACGGTGCTTTCTTTTACTGGATAGCAATATTATTGTATTGCATTCTTTAATATATATAT
>NC_068988.1:16614685-16616747 GCF_001194135.2 Octopus bimaculoides | reverse complement strand
TGTGTGTGTGTGTGTGTGTGTGTGTGTGTGTGTGTGTGTGTGTGTGTTTGTGTGTGTGTGTGGTGTATGTGTGCGTGCGTTTGTGCGTGCGTGCGTGAGTGTGTGTGCGTGTGTTTGAATGAAACCTGACCCTAGAAGTATGATTCAGAGTGATCAGTGGCAAGTATCTAAACACGAGAAAGAGAAAGAGAAATATATATATTAAATATAACGCACTTTAAATTGTTGATTCACTGAGGTTAACTCTGCTTACGGAGCAGGTCAGACGAAGGCATTCTGGCAATTTGTGATTTATGGAAATATTTTTCTATCAGCTGCAATTTGCTTCGTAGTAAAAGAAGGGAATATGCAATTAGTGGTTATATTTTAAGTGACTGTCAACGGAAATGTATGGTACTTTCCAGATATAATGAAGAAATTTCGCAGATATACGTTTTATATGCAGATAATGTACGTTCTATGCAGTAGGAAAATATCTTATAATTTTCAGTAAGTGACAAAATAGCGACATGTATGTATTTTAATGTTAATAATGGAACAGAGTATTTCCAAAGTGTTTGGTCAAATGGATATAGATTTTAATACATAATACACAATAAGGCAACGAGCTGGAAGAATAGTTAGCATGCCGAGCAAAATGTTAAGCGTTTACATTCTGAGTTCAAACGCTACTGGGGTCCGTTTTACGTTTCATCTTATCGGGATCGATAAAATAAGTAACAACTGAGCACTGGGTCGATGTAATCGGCTTACGCCCTCTCCAAAGCTGGTGGGGGCCAAGTGCCAATATTTGAATCCAAAATATAAATAACAAAAGCTCGGCGAGGATGGAGAACCGTTAACACGCTGAATAAAACGCCTACCAGCATTTCGTCTATCTTCACGTTCAGAGTTAAAATTCTGCTGAATTCATCTCTGCCTGTTATCCACTTCGGGATAAATAGGAAGTAGTTTGGGTATTGAGGTCGATTTAATTATCTTATTCCTACCACTTGTTGGACTTGTGCCAAAATTTGAAGCCGATATATAGTTAACAGTGTAATGAAGTATTCTGATGATAGCAAAGAAAAAATAACTGAAATTTGGTGTTTGGCATGAATTTGGACAATTTAGGTTGATGATAATGCACTGAATACTCACACAAAATGGTTTTAATTATTTTATATTTCCCAACGAATCAGAGATACAAATTCGCAAAATCTAACCGTTATATTAAGCGTCTATCAAAACTAATGCAACACATTCAGAGATAATTTCGTTGTAAATTAAATTTGGCTGCTTAGAAAAATTTTATGTTTGCTAGTTGTCAATGTAGCAGTGTGAATTATATTTCGGTTTACATCGGTGCAGTTTTTATTTGGGCCTACTGTAATCAGCGGGTTGTGTTTTTGTTTGGTTTAAGGATGAAAGTTATAGTACTCTATATTCTACAGTAATTAAATTTTACATTCATCGGAGCTGTTTCCATCAGCATGATGATAAACATTAATAGGTATAAAATACATCGACTTTAGGCATGGATTTCTCAGTGCGTTTTGGGTAAAGGGCTAGAAGCAATGATAGGACAAGATATGCTCACGCAGTTACATGAGATGAAACTTGCTATTACTGAACACTATATGTGCATTGTGAAATAGCAACGGAAATCATAGTTGTAGAACACAGAACGCAAAAGGTCTCAGAAAAAGATGCGCAACTATACTTAAACACATACGGAACGGATGAAACTTAATCAAATAAATATGATTGTCATTGAAAATGACAATAGTGAACATTCAAATCTTCAGTACGGAATGTCGACAAAACATCTCTAATATAAATGGAGAAATACACATCATATATGTATATATGATTGACTGTTGACTGAACACTATTCAATTTTTTTTCTCCGTGTTTTTCTCCTTGTCTCCGTATTCTTTCTGTTGAAGAGCGTAGCTCGAAACGTCAAAGACTTTCCGTATTCCCGAGCGTCATACTAATATATACTTTTGTTATTTACACCACATGTCCTCGTCTGTTGTTATTATTTGTCTATTCTCCCATATATATATATATATATATA
>NC_068988.1:16607618-16614312 GCF_001194135.2 Octopus bimaculoides | reverse complement strand
TATATATATATATATATATATATATATATTTATATATTTCGTTTTTGGATTTGGTTTGCAAGATTCTTTATGTGAGTTCGTGTGTTGAAGCATATTCTGTTGTGTCTGAGGAGAGTCATTTTCTTTTTGTGTCTTATAATTTAACAAACTCACCGGTAAAATGTCCACTTATTTACACACACGCGCACGCAAGCTCACACAGCAACGCACACAACCTGAACTTATAATGAATAAAAATTGTATTTCTTGATCTATATAGATTTCACCGAAATAGCCTTATATATGAGGACACGTGAGAATGATATTCATAGGATATTCGATTGATATATTATATGCGCATGGGATACATAATACATTGTTTATTGACAAAATACACTACAGTTGCCAAATGAAATTTCATTACACGTTAATGATGTGCTCTGTCAAATTTATGGGATGTTCTTTATGTCAAAGCATTATTCAAATACCAGTTTCAACTTATACAACAATACCCTGATACTCGAAGGAACAGGTAAACAATTCAAACGATAAAAAAATCAAGGGTTGAAATAGAGAGAATGCGGAATTACGACACAAAAAACTCCTAGTTTTATCCTCCTATTCAGAAAAGAATATGAAAGAACTGTATAAGAAACATAATACATGAAAATTTATGAAATTTCTCTTCTTGGAATTTCCTATATTATTAAAACATTTCTATTATAGGCATAAGACATGATATCTGGTGGGAGGGAGCTAGTGGATAACATCGAGCCAGTGGGAGAGTGGCATTTATTCTATCGACCTTGAAAGGGATGCAGGTAAAGTCAATACTGGCATGGTTTGAACTTTGAACATATTTTGTCCCCTAGTGCTAACAAATTCCGAACCGTTCACTTTTTTACATGTAAAGTAAAATAAAAATGAATACATATTACCAAATCTATTCCCTTATAGAGCTCCAGCGAGGCACCATTTCTTTGTGTAAAATAATGGTAAAGATGATGATGATGATGAGGAGGAGGAGGAGGAGGAGGAGGAGGATGAAGTGGAGGGAGATGATGATGATGATGATGATGAGGATGATGATGATGATAATAACGATGAGGAAGAGAGGAGGACGGTGATTATGATGATGGTGGTAATGATATTATCGATGATAATAATAATATTGACGATAATAATAATAATAGATATTATTATTATTATTATTATTATTATTATTATTATTATTATTATTATTATGATAACAGCAGCAACAACAACCTCATTGAAATTTGGGATTAATTGCATTAAATCTTTATAATAATTAAATTATTACTGAGCAATGAGAATATTGATCTCCTCTAGTTGAAATGTTTCTGCAATTAAACCTCAGCAAGCAATTACATAATTATATTGATTTTGCGATTTAATAACTGCTATGCTTGAAGCTCGATCGTCTTAAACGGGATCTTATAAACATGTTACTTGACAATGAGGAGATATTTTTAACTTCTTTTTAATTTCTTTTCTTTTACCATATTAATAATGCAGGAATTGTTTCCAAATATTTTTTGTATATTTTTGAATATTCTGTGAAATATCTAAAAGAAATTATTTATATCTTTATGTTTATACTTAATTTTTACCGTTTACCTCTTTGAGCCATTAGGCTGTTACTAAGCTGGGGCACCGCCTGGAAGAGTATAGCCGAACAAATCGACCCCAGTACTCATACAGACGTAAAAAGAGCAACATCGGTTGCCAAACGGTGTTAGGAGACAAGCACAAACAAAAGGACACATACATACACACCCACACGCACAGATTATAACTGCCTTAGAATTATAATCCGTTCTTGTGTAAATATAATGCCTGAATGTATGGTGGAGCGTGATAGTCAATTACATTGACTCCCCTCTGTTCAACTGGTACTTAACTCATCATTCCAAAAGCATGAAAGACAAAGCGGGGTTCGAGGCAATTTGAACTCACAAATTAAATCTGGAAAAAATATCGCAAACCATTTTGTCTGACTTGCTAAGCATTCTTCCAGCTCGCCGCTTCAACAATTATAATAACGCAAATGGATAGAAATACATGTCACTTTTTGTAGATGTCTGCTATATGATTTACGTTTACAGAAAAAAGTAATCCACATACTTTTAGAATTATGTAAATTATTGTCCATTTGGAGAGAAAGTCCATGTTAAATTTAAAATTTTGTAAGAATTCATTCGGAAACCACTCAATAAAATCAAAATGATATTATTTGGAAAATGACCCCTCAAAAATAAAAATTATCACTTGTTTATGACAGTAGATCCACTATAGAAAATGGCAGTCACCATATTACATAGGAGTGAAAGTACGATGTTGCCATATGCAACAAAATATTTGGTAGCTAATATCAACCAAATGATATGAAAAAATAGAATTTATGAATACTAAGTCAGGGGGAAACTGGACAAAATGTCATTTAATAAAACTATTTACTCAGTGCTATTCTGAACAATTGCACTTTGCCGCTCCATATATGTTGTTTGCTTTGAGTGGCAGATCTCATGCATACTTATGACATGGATTAGTCAAACTTGTGACTTTTGTTAACTACTGACTGCAGTACGGTAGTAACCTTATATTCCTGTATACAAACAAAACTTTCATTCATTGTTTCTTTGTCTTGTTTATTTTCTATGATGGTGAATGAGTAAAACTCGAGCTTTCTATTTTATGTAAAAATCAATGGAAATTTTTTGATATTTTCTTTGAGGGAATGCAATGGCTACTGTCATTTTCTATACCGTAATGTCTTTTCCGTTCAGTGAGATTCTATCTAATAACAATACTATTTGAAAATATTTTGTAAAAACGTTAGGCATTTTCATACTTAATGGTGTTTAAGAATTGAATTAAAATGCTCATATACTCTGTAGCAAAATTCAAATACATTATTTGTCTTGAGAAATCACAATAATGGTTATAGTTAGAATTCATTCTGATACTTTTTTCTGTCTCTTTATATTTTGTATTCATAACGCTTTCAAGTTGCTTTTGCTTTTAATCCATCTAAGAGGAGTTGTGGATGAAAATAACAGTGACGTATTAGGATTTATAATTTTGAGTCAGCTGGAATTGAAAATCTGAACACTAAATACATCTTTACATTGAGATATAATTGGTAATATCCTTTACACATATAAAACTTCTACAAAGAGAATATGAACAGTGCTATCAGGACTGAAAGTTAGTATTTTGATTGTATAATTCAATGTGCGCGCATAACCATTTAGAAGCGGATAGGTCATGGCGTGAGTTAGAATACAAAGCAATTTCAAATGTTACCAAGAATCAGATAGATATGGAAATAGGACACAGAACAATCGCATCTCATAAAAAGAACAAGATAATTACATGGACAAAAGGGGTACTGAAGGGCATATTGTTACTGAATGTCTACTTAACAGCCGACATCTCGCTCTGCCGTCTCTCTCTCTAATTGTCTTCTCTCTTTTTTTTTTGCATACTCAATCGCCTCTCTCTCACTCATTCTAACTCTCTCTGTCTGTCTTTCTTTCTCTCTCTCTCTATCTCTCTCTCTCTCTCTCTCTCTCTCTCTCTCTGCATATATTTATACACACACAGACCCACCCACACACACACACACATACACACACACACACACACACACACACACACACACACACACACACACACACACATATATATATATATATATATATATATGCGCGTGTGTGTGTGTGTGTGTTGTGTGCATGTATGTATAGATATTTACACATAAATGGATACATAACTGAAAAAAATATTGATGTATAAATAGATACACGTGTTAATAAGAAGGTATGTGCCTGAATGTTTGTACATACATGCGTACATATGTATTCATGTGTGCGTGTGTGTGTGTGTGTGTGTGTGCGTGTGTGTGCGTGTGTGTGTGTGCTTATGAGTGTTTGTAAGTGCGGTGGAGTATGTGTGTATGCATGTATGCTTGTGTGCCAGTATGCACGTATAATTGCCTAATGACTTGAGGAATATGAGTAAGAAACTCAACAATAGAACGTTTATATGAAGTTAGACACCATTTCGTGGCTATCTTGTGGAGTTGCCTGATAACGCTCTACTGTATCAGTATAGATATACATATTTTTCCCCGTTTCTTTATTCCAATATCTTTTGTGCTGTTCTTCACGACACTGATACTGAATATAAATAGATAAAATGATATTCCATTATATGAATCACAATATCTATAGTCGTTATTGTTTTACACAGCTCTGTTTGTGTATTTTCTTGCATTTATTATATATTTCGCTTCTTCTTCATTAGGATTTGAGTTTTTTAAATGATACGTTTATTCATTATTATCGTCATAATCATTATCGGAGTTTTCATCTGTTCTCCTATCCTTAACTACCTTCCACGTTTTTCTTCCTGTTCAAATAGTTCTCCGACACACGCACACGCATTCACACACAACCACACACAACAACACGCAGTGACGTAACACACACACATACAAGTATATATATGCATACACTCACACCCGCGCACACAGATGTTGAGAGGGCAAAATTTGTGTTTCTCTTTCAAATAAATTCACGATCTCTACCTGCCTCTCTATTTGTCTACCTATCAGTACCGCACACTGATGCATACACACATACAAACACACACATACAAACATACATACATACATACACACATACTCACACACAGAGATACACACAGACGTATGGAGATATATTCGAACTTTTGTATGTCATATATATATATATATATATATATATATATATATAAAAGCGTGTATATCTCATTTTCTCTTTCCTCTCGTTATCTCTCCTTCTTCATTTTCTATTACTTCTAATGCATCACTCTCTCATTGTAACGTTTGCTTTACTTTTTGCTTTGTTTTTTTTTATATATTTTATTCAATCATTGTGTAGACTCTAGACTCCAGGGAACGCATTTAATTAATGACAACGTCACAGACACAAGAATGCATTCAAGATTGTAATATAATACCATTGAATTCCATTGAAGCTGACACAAGTATTTCGATTCCCAAAGAAAATGACTTTAATCATATCAGTCCGTCTTCAGAACATCTGTCCTCGGAGGTCAATACTGCGTCAATAGAACCAATTTCTTCCATCATATGTTCCTCTCCTTACAGAACCGGATCCATTTTTGGGGGCCATTATTTTTGGTTATTCTGTTATTAATGTTGTTGTTTCACCGTTTTCCAATAAACGTATTTCGCTTTGGCAATGCTCAATAGAACTTAACTAGCGACATTGGCATTTATATAACATGAAATTACTGTTGCAATCTAAACTGAACATTCACATTTTTCTCATACGACAGAATTTAATTTCCAATTTAGTTTCTCATTCCATTGCTATAAGATTAAATTATAATTTTCATTACGTTAGCTAAAATGCAATAACACTTTTTCGAGGATATCAGTTATAGTTATTACATTTATTTTTCTAATACAATCTAATTTTCAATCTAATCATCATTTGAAAATTACGGTTTATATTGGAAACAATATTTAAGATGACGTCGATTATTCAGTATTTTTCACTTTCTGAAGTAATCTTCCATTTGTGACGTGAAATTGCTTGATTTTTCAATCCCAGAATTTACGAAAATATATAACATTTTTCGAAACCAACGTATTCCCTCAATGAATTGATTTCTATTAATTCTATGTAACATAAGACAATTACAGATTTTGTTTATAAATATCACGTTATAATTTAGGGGCGATTATTATTTTTGCTAATCGAAACACGTACACGTACACACATGGATACATTAATGTGCATGCATGTGTGAGTATAGAAATATATATATATATATATATATATATATATATATATATATATATATATATATATATATATATATATATATATATATAGATAGATAGATAGATAGATAGATAGATAGATAGATAGATAGATAGATAGATAGATACATACATACAGACATACATACATACATACATACATACATACATACATACATACATGTAGAAAACACATAGGGGAGGGGTATACATTTATACATGCATATGTTTATACATTCATATATAGATATATATAACAAACATATATTCATCCATACATGCATATATGTTTGTGTGTGTGTATGTGTGAGTGTATGTCTATCTTCTATCCTTTATGTTTTACATGTTACAGTCATTATGCTGCGGCCATGCTGGGGCACGGCTTTGAATATTTAGCTGAATGTATTGACCCCAGTACTTACTGTTTTAAAGCCTGGTACCTATTCTATCGGCTCACTTTTGCCGAACCGCTATGTTAGCGGGGCGTAAACACGACAACAGTGGTTGTCAAGTGGTTATGTGAGGGACAAACACAGACACACACACTCAGAGATGTATCTTATACATAGATGGCAATTTCTGTTTGTCTGTTTGTCAGTTACCATTTTGCTGCCTACACCAGTGCACTAATCTTTGCGAAACTTTGCATACACGTTAAAGTAACATCCAGTTCAATTATAGGCTAATTGAATTCCAATAAGAAACTATAAACGGTTGGGATATTATTTGATGTGTGTCTATGTTTGGGTTTGTGCCTCTCCATGTGTGTTTGTGTGTGTGTGTATGTGTGTGTATGTGTGTGTGTGTGAGTGTGTGTGTGTGTGTGTGTGTGTGTGTGTGTGTGTGTGTGTGTGTGTG
>NC_068988.1:16597867-16606865 GCF_001194135.2 Octopus bimaculoides | reverse complement strand
ACACACACACACACACACACACACACACACACACACATATATATATATATATAGGAAGTGCTTTTTTCAGTTTCCGCCTACCAAATCTACTCACAAGGCTTTGGTCACCCAGAGGCTATAAAAGAAGACACTTGCCCAAGGTGCTACGCAGGGTAAGAGCCACTGACGAACATTAATCACTGGTGGGATTAAAATATGTTTCGTTTTTATGTGATTATCTGATATAATACAATCTAGTAGTACAGCACTTTAGGGAAATATAATTAATCCCAGTTTCTTGAGAGAAATCCAGCAGAAGAAAACTGGAAGAATCTCATTAGATGGGTACCGCTTGTTTCTCAGGAGAAGATGTCTCAGGAGTCTGTTTTATTTACAGTATACATATTATACTGTATACGTATTACTATATACGGATTAATTATATATTGTTCTCATTGATTTATTGACATATTGACGACAGCCGTAAAGGGGAGAATACGTCGCCCCTTTTGTCCGTAGACTGAAGTCGAAGCTTGGGTAAGTCCTAGGAACCCTTTTGTCTCCTGTGCCTCTGATAAGGTGAGGATGTGGGCAGCAGGACGTTGTATGACTGACAGTACGGAGAAGTCCTTGACCAACCGCATGAGGGTTGTTGCTGTCAAGCAAAAGATCTGTACCATTAGATAATGATCAGGCGTCAAGTAGCGAGTTACTACTGCAGTTCACCTCATTGTTGGGCATGCTCGATTGCTCGCTGCATTCTTGTGTACCACGTGTTACCTGTTGTGGGGAGACAACACCAACTACGTTACTCACCGTTCAAGAACATAACTGTCAACGTTGACTTACGGACATAGGACATATTAATAATTTACGTAAAAAAAAGGAATCATATCTGTTATAGTTACATGTTGTAATGCTAATGTTTCTGTTTCATTTTCCTTTTGTAATATATTTAGAATACTTCCTTTTTGCCTAATTTAGAATAGGTAATCCAAATTTATGGACTTACCTAAAATAATTCATGACCGGAGGAAAAAATAAATATAAGCTGTTAATAAAAAATTATGTTTTTTTTTTTTCTTTTCAGGCATATAAATAAATCATTTAAGACTTGAATAAAACTGCACGTTGTTCCTATCTTAGAGAAAAATCGCGAAAGATCCCTGAAACCAATTATAAGCCTTCCACCTAAACAAATGAGATCTCTCAACTAGCATGGCATAGTCATCACAGCTAGAAGATTGATAGGCTTGCATGTGATTTTATAAATACGAACTAACTGTACGTGTATACGGAGACAGAGAGGCAGACAGATGGAAAGAAGAAGAAGAAGAAGAAGAAGAACGAACGAACGAACGAAAGGAGGAAGAAGAAGAAGAAGAAGAAGAAGAAGAAGAAGAAGAAGAAGGAGGAGGAGAAGAAGAAGAAGGAGGAGGAGAAGAAGAAGGAGGAGAAGAAGAAGAAGAAGAAGAAGAAGAAGAAGAAGAAGAAGAAGAAGAAGAAGAAGAAGAAGAAGAAGAAGAAGAAGAAGAAGAAGGACTTGCGTCAAAATTTGAAATCAATATCGTCATAATTCTTCACCTATCGGTAGGTGAATTAGTTCCATGCACATCACCAGACCAGAATGAGAAAGTTCGTTTAAGAGTTGTTTCTACAGAGAATATAGCTGCACATTCTTCTTGAAAACTCAGCGTTCAATGATTATATATAGTTAAGACCAACAATTTTGGGGCATGGTGTATTTGAACTCAGAATGTACAGTCAGAAGAAATAACGCTAAGCATTTACCCCCGAATTGTTAACGATTCTCCCGGCTGACCACCTTAAAGAATTATAATATTGTAGTCAGTTAATGACTCTTATTCGCAGTTTAACAATTTAAAAGTGACATTACTTGTATAATGAGATGCTGCTTGGAGATAAATTTGAACCCGGGTTATTAACCAGTTCGTATTCATTCGAAGTGGAAATCTCTAGATAGATAGTTGTTGTTGGCACTCCATCGCTTACGACGTCGAGGGTTCCAGTTGATCCGATCAACGGAACAGCTTGCTCGTTAAATTAACGTGCAAGTGGCTGAGCACTCCACAGACACGTGTACCCTTAACGTAGTTCTCGGGGATATTCAGCGTGATACATTGTGACAAGGCTGACCCTTTGAATTACAGGCACAACAGAAACAGGAAGTAAGAGTGAGAGAAAGTTGTGGTGAAAGAGTACAGCAGGGTTCTCCACCATCCCCTGCCGGAGCCTCGTAGAGCTTTAGGTGTTTTCGCTCGATAAACACTCACAACGCCCGATCTGAGAATCGAAACCGCGATCCTATGACCGTGAGTCCGCTGGATAGATAATGGTAGTGAACATGGTGAGGTTAGTGTACTTTAGCACTAGAAAAATTCAGACAAGGGACACTTGTCATCAAAGGTGTTCCAAAGGTGCATCTAAGAATGTTAATCAATGTGTTCTTCCTATTTTGCACACTATGTGATTTTAAGATTTGTTAGTTATTTCTAGCCAGTCAAACGAGCAGAAAGAAGTGCATTTTTTCTTTATCTTATCCAACATGTAGCATTGAATTATAGCGTTAAAGAGAGCAGCCACTGCTATGAGTAAATATTTTATTATAAGTTTGTAATTGAGACACAATATTAATTATTTGGAAGTTGTGGTAAAAGAATGTTTTTTGTTGCGAATATCAATATCATGATACATATTATTATTATTATTATTATTATTATTATTATTATTATTATTATTATTATTATTATTATTTTTATTATTATCTTTATGGCGGAAGTAGTTGTTGCCAACAACGATGGCAACAGATGTGAAGTCGATGATGGCTATCACGACAAAGGCCTCGATGATGATGATGAGGAGGAGGGGGAGCAGCAGGGAGGAGGAAGATGTTTGAGGCGGCGATGGAGATGGTAACGGGAGTGAGGAACAAGTTGAGAATGATTAAAGTGATGATGATTATGATGTGGAGGAGGAGGAGGAGGAGGAGATGGAAATTTCGTGCTGGAGATAGAGAAGAAACAGGAGGAGGGTGGTGGTGATGGAGAACAGGGTGGAGAATTTGAGGGAGAGGAGTAGATGAAGTTAGAGGAGAAAGAAGTGGAGAAGGAAAAAAAGGGTTGGTGGAAAAGGAGAAGGAAGGGTTGGGAAAGGAGAACGAGCTGACTGTGGTTGTGGTGGGGGAGAAGGAAGAGAAGAGTGGGAATGGCGTTACTCTGGTAGACTTAGAAGTGGTCATTGACGACGACGTTGCTGCACTTGAAGAAACAAACAAAAACAAAACAAAAAAGTTAGTGGGGCCGATTAAGAAATAGAAAAACCTGTTGCATTTTATGTTCTCCTTCTTTCATTAGTGTGAATGTTAGGTGTGGCGGCGTGGACTATGGTATATTACTGATTGGTTGCAGATTGTTGAGCACTTGTTTCCTGTTGTTAATAGGGGATAAATTAACGAAGCGTCAACAAGACTGTAATTATATCACAGTAATAAATAAATAAATAACGACCATACACAATGGAACACAATTATAAGAAATATGTGCGCTCACGCACTCGTATATACACAAAATATAACGCTACAACAGTGAAAAAAAAATGCAGTCCATAACTAGTTTCTAAAGAAGATGATTTACAAACAATTTAAATTAATTATCACCATAGAGAGCATCAAGTATTCTCTGTTTAATTATGTTATTATTACTATTTTTGTTAATAATAATAATAATAATAATAATAATAATAATAATAATAATAATAATAATAATAATAATAATAACACCAACAACAGTAATCATAAAAATGACAATATGATGATGACTAAATAAAATTATAAAGAAAGAATTATTCTCAGTATTGTTGCACTTTATGATTTCTATTGTTGAATATAATTTTATCATCTTAGGATTTTTAAAATACTTTTTTAATTTCATATTTACAATTTTTCCAGTGAAATTATTGTGATACTTGTCCATTTTCAAAATTGATTTCTGTTGTTTAATTTTTCATTTTTCATTACTCTATTTCATTTATAATTATAATTAATGTTTAGTGCTTTACAATGAGTATAACAACTCGATGAAGCAAATTCGAAACACGGCTTAAAATTAATTTCCACCCACCCTGTTCGTGTTCTAATTTTTTTATTCTGTATAGGATTACTTGCTTGTAACTCACCATATCTCATTTCCTTTCTCTGCAATAAAACGAAGCTTATATGCAGGTGGAAGAAAATTTCAATCATATATGCATCGACAATTTTTCATAATACCTACTGAAATCGAGCGATTTCAACTGTTCCACGGCTGTAAATAGCAAATTGCAATCTAATTCATTTGCGGACATGTACAGGCGTGTGCGTATATGTGCTTAGTAAGACATTTAAAGCCGCTATCAACGTTAATGGCAATACTATTTGAGGATTCTTTAAATTACTTAACCGACTTCGTGCAATTCTCAGCGAGAGTGATACTCATTCCTTTTTCTAAAATGTTGGAATGGGATAAGCGTGTACTTTTAAAGTCATTTTCAACAGGAGAATAAACACGTAGAGACTCCGACATAGGATCATGGACTTATATATTTGATTGTAAAGTAACTGTCAAAAATATCTTTTTTTTATTATTTAAAAGACTTTTTAATGTGGGTATCTGGCAGAATCGTTACCGCAGCATTTCGTCCGCCCTTACGTTCTGAGATCAAACTCCACGAAAGTCAACTTTGCCTTTCATAATTTCGGGGTTGATATAATAAGGACAAGTTGAGCACTGGGGTCGATGTAATCACTTTATGCCCTTCCCTTACAATCACTGGCTTGTGCTAAAATTTGAAACCATTATTTAAAAGTCTTTTATGTATCAGGTTTGCCCGGGTAAAAAACGTGTTCAGAGGTCAAGATCAGTTAAATTACATCTACGTGTTAAAACATGTATTATTCCCATGCATCATTAAAGCGAAGAGGTAGGTCCTCGTTGTTAGAGCTTTATGGTGATAATCGTAAAATCCAGGCAACGGATTAGGCAACGAATTGCGCCACTGATATCAACCACGTTTTAACGAAATTTTCTTTTCATTTCAGCACAAAATTTTAACGTACCTCCAAAGTGAAGCTCTCCGCGGTTCCCTACATACCGCAGGTGATTCATATTTATATACACACATATAGATAGGTGGAACGTGATACATAGCTTTAATTTAGCGGCAAACCCTTTTATATCTAACATGTGTTTGTAATTTAAGTAACCTTTAAATGCCACCGAGGAAACTATTACAACATACAATGCTTAACACCATTTTACAAACAAAATTGTATTTTTGAGCTTACCACAGATGTTCATATATGCATTTATTCTATTATGGAAACTAGAATGTGTGAATGTGTGCATGAGTGTGTGAGTGCACGTGTACGTGTTGGCGAGTAAGTGAGTGTACGCCATTCTGTTTATCCCCACATTCTCATGAATTTATTTTGATGTTTACTATAATATGAAATTCTATTTCTTTTTCCTGTTTTAATTACAAAAACTTTACATAAAGTAACAAATTGATATTCAAACTGAATTTTGTAGTAGGGAATTTTTTCTAAGTAGAAATTATATCGTCTGAATTTATATAATAGTCACGAAATAAGCGTACACCTAGAGACGACAAAGGTGAAGAAAATATTCTTCGATTGCACACACATACACATACAAGAATAAAAGATGAAAAAAGGACACTCAGACTCGAACAAATACACACACACACACAAACACACAAACACGCGCTCGCACAAATACACACATGCACACACGCATACATACTCTGGCGCACATATATATACATGCATACACATATAATTTACAAATATATGTATACATGTATTATATATATATATATATATATATATATATATATATATGCACACACACACACACTCACACACACATACACACAACATAAAACATTCGTTTTATGTTAATTTTAACTTGGAAAAGTTTATATTCTATATTAATTAACATTTTTATGTTTCAGATTCTATGTGTCTTTTTAATCATGCCACGGACAAAAGAAGCCTTGGAAATGTTCGAATTTCAAAGAGGCGGTGCTGTGGGTCAAACTGAGAGTTGACTTAGAAACCTTGGGATCCCGCTTTCAAAAGTTGATAGAGTGATTGTGTAATTCACTAGAGAGGGAAGGAGTCCAGTTCACTTCGCCCAGGTCGACTAGTGCCCTCTGAGTGAACCCTTCACTTTGTTAAGAGAAATGCGGTGGATAATCCTCGTTGCAACGCCTCTGACATAAATAACAGAACAAGTTCAGGTCACTCTCAGAACAGCTGTCAGGTATCTCCACAAAATTGGCTACTGTAGCAGATCAGCAAGAAGGAAGCCATTACTTCGACCAGCCAATATCAAGCGGAGAAAAGATTGGACTAGTGAGAAAGTGAGGCTACCGGCATCTTGGTTCACTGTCATATTCTCTGATGAGTCCAGATTTGCTGTATTTTCTGACAGTGGTCGAGTGTTTCTGTAGACTCAGTGGTCAAGAATTTGACGTGAAAAGATTGCAGTCAACAATGAAACACGGCGGGTATTCTGTAATTGTCTCGGAAGCAATTTGGATTAAATGGTAGATCAGAGTTGATGGAGTGTAAGAGACACATAAAGTCAGATAATTATGTATCCATATCGCAGAAAGAACTCCTTCCAATCTTTTCCAGGTGTAAAGTGATTAAAGAAGATTTTTTTTTTATGGAAGATTGTGTTCCTTGTCACACGGCTAAAAAGACCCAAGATTGATTGGAAAATAATGACATTATAAAGCTTCGAAGCCAGTCACCAGATATGACCACTTTTGAGTCCCTCTGGAGCAAAATGGACAGGACACGTCATAAAAAGAACAAGAAAGTATCTTCAAAGCCAGATCATTTGCGAATACTGTATGAAACTTGGCAAGAAATTCCACAGGAGAATATTCGCCATCTGATCAGTAGCATGCCTAATAGGTTCCTTGCATTGAACAATACAAAGGGCATGTCTGCTAAATATAAGATATTCACATCAATAATTAATAAATAACTGAATGTATAATCTTGGACTGAAATAAATTTTAACGATTATAAAGGTGTTTATTTACTTAAATTGTGACACCTCGTTAGGTCGGAATAATATACACACACAAGAATATTATGTAAATATTAAATTTGATATATTAAAGATACGGTTCATATTATTTGCGAAGTGCAGATTCCGAGAGGTATCAATCCGTTACTGCCGTTTCTAACGACTCCTTTAATTGATTAATGAAAACATTACATCGTTGTAAAGAAACAGTTTTCCTCAGATGGATTCATGAGCTTGAGAATAGAGAACATTCGAAATGATTTAACATAAGTTAAAATCTCTGGAGCAAAATAATTTACTGCGATTCTGCTACTATTTCAGTTAACAGAATGGATTTACCGGAATAGTGCATATTTGAAGGAACAGTGAAATTTAGAAGTTAGTAGAGATTTTAGAAAGAGAAAGTATTAATTGTCTTCAGTGACCTACTTATATTTATTTCTAACAAGAGCGGACAGCGCGGATAGGCTTCTCTATTAAGTCTAGGTTTATCTATTAAGGAGTTGTTCAATGTCTACTTGACAGTGGTAAGAAAATTATTTGTGGTCAGGTCAACTACTAACTTATCTAGGTCGTTTGTGATGGAATCAATATACAAGATGTATCTCCACGAGTCGACAAGTAAGTGAGGGATACAGGAAGGAGAATAAGGGGAGAAAAGAAAGAAAGACACCTGACCAAACGTTACTATTTACCATAATATTATGATAGATATACTTTGAAGGATAATGGAATAAGGGTTATGGGGGCAAAGCTCTTAACTATGACTGGGAATCATTGCATGGGAATAAAACGAAGCTACAATAACTAAGCAGAGATATAATATTATTGCAATAAGAGAAAATAAAAATAAGTATAGGTAAAAAAAGGCACATAAAGTTATAAGAAAAAGAGATAAAAGCAATAAGAAAATAAATTTTTTTTAAGAAATATAGAATATATAAATAATATCAAGGTGAAACTGAAGATATACGAAATTTATAAAAGCGACACTAAAAAAATAAAAATAAAATGTTTTTGAACATACGCACCAACTATGGACGGCTAACATTAAGGTATATTAAATATGTAGTATTAAATTTAAGGTAAATAATTTTAAATAATTTAAAATATATAAAGAAGTGTATTCAGATATAAAAATGTTAAACTTAAAAACTTTTATATCTGAATACACTTCTCTTAATATTATGGTAAATAGTAAAGGTTAGTTAGATTTCTTTCCTTCTTTCTTTCTTCTCCTTGTCCTCTCTCCCCTACCCCTCACTTCTTTGTTACTGCCCTCTGCCTTGTTGACTTGTGGGGATAAAGCTTGTATATTGGTTCCCTCACAAACGACCTAGATAAGTTAGTAGGTTGACCTGACTACAAATCATTTTCTTACCACTGTCCACTAGACATTAATAAAACTCCTTAATAGATTAAACCCAGACTAATGGACCTCATCAATTCATCTGAGGAAAACGGTTTGTTTACAATGGTGTAATATTTTCATTAATCAATGAAAGGTATCGTTAGAAACGGCCGTAATGGATTGACACCTGTACCTCTACTATTATTCATTTATATTCTATATATATATATAAAAATAAATGAGCCCTTTAAAAACCTAGCCAAGTTCATGCGCCCGGTTTCCCGGTTTCAATGGCGTATGGTTTCCCCAGGCGGACGGGACGCCAGTCCATCGCAGCTTTACTCATTTTTGCCAGCTGAGTGGACTGGAGCAACGTGAAATGAAGTGTTTTGCTCAAGAACACAACGCATTGCCCAGTCCAGGAATCGAAACAACAATCTTACGATCATGGTGCTGACATCCTAACCACTAAGCCACGCGCCTCCACACACACACACACACACATACACACACACACAAATATATGTATTATATACATACATATATT
>NC_068988.1:16594371-16595571 GCF_001194135.2 Octopus bimaculoides | reverse complement strand
ATATATAAATATATATATGCATGTATGTAGAGAGACAGACAGTCAGAGACAGAACGGAGAGACACTCACACACATGACACCGAGGTTATGAAGTTCGATTTGCAACACCTCCCATTTGTCAGTAACTTCATCGAGTGTTTTCTACTAAAACCCATTGTTTATGTATACGTGTGTGCGCGTGTCTAATTGTTCGCGGTTGTCCTCCTTTCACCTTTCAAGCAGCCTGTGTAGGTTTATTAACCAACAGATCAACAAGAGTTGCCAGTAGAATATATATATATCTATATATATATCATAATTTAGAAATGAATACTGGTGTTGATTTGTTCGTCCGTTGTTTTCAAGATGATGCTATAGCATGACCGCAGTCCAGTAACTGAGACAAGTAAACGTTAAAGACATATATATGTTCGCATGAATATGCGTGTGTGTTGTGTGTATGTGTCTGTGAGTGAGAGAAAGAGAGAGAGAGAGCACGCGCGAGAGAGTGAGAGTGTGTGTGTGTGTAATTTACATTTGTAACTTCTCGCCAAGTACATCACGCATTTCATAGTGAAAATATTTCGATTACTCTTATATGCATATGCCTAGAGCTTAGTCAATGGAACATCAAGATATTACTTTAAATGGAAAGGTATTCAGATTTCACGCACGTATTTATACCATTTATTCAACATACATTAAGATATCGACGAAAGAGTTTTAAAACCTCTCGAAATACAACGACCTGAAAATAGCACTATCGAATATTCCGGAATATGTACTTAAGTATCGTCTAAGCAGTTATAGGAGTGTTGAGAGCTGTAAAACAGGTTCAAAAGCAGAAAATCGAAAAATTCACGGGAAAGTATCTGTGCGTAAAATTCAATAGATAACACTCCCTTCGTGTGCCCGTTCGCCGCTGAAAAAATTTTCGATTGAGCAGATTTTTAAGTACTATAAATGGGAAAATAATGGGATATTAATTTCTGTTACGAGAAGATGGTCACATACTTTGGAAGAAACATGCAGTCAGTGTAACTGACTCTAGAGTAATGATCTACAACTTTCTTTATCGACCCCTGAAGGATAAAAGATTAAAAAAAAACCTACTTGTAGAATTTCATCTCAGCAAGCAAACGAATGTAAAATTCTTTCCCGTCGTTTCTATTCCTTAATTCCTGTATGCAATAATAGTAAATTTGTGGTGGTGATGATGAT
>NC_068988.1:16587917-16594282 GCF_001194135.2 Octopus bimaculoides | reverse complement strand
TGATGAGGAGGAGGAGGAGGAGGAGGAGGAGGAGGAGGATAAGCGTATTTATTTTCTACATACCCTTCTCGGGTCCCAATTCATCCTCATACATTTTCTTTCTGTGTTGGTGAACTTGGAGGGATTGAGTTACGCCAATACCTGTTCAGGTGACCACCCAGGTTCCTATTCAGAGAAGAGATTGTGCCAGTGGATGACATTTTGACCCCAGGCTACCTTTTTCCCAGATTAACAAAAGGACAAGCGATTTAGTGTACTGTTGTAGTTTTCCTTTTTGCTTCGTAAGACCAGTTTCCTGGGTAAAAATATTCTAAGAAAGGCTTGTGAAATATCATTCTACTACGTATCTGAAATACTTGGGTTGTCATTTCGTCCTGTAAGTGGGCGAACCTGTACTAAGACAACTTCACTTTGTGAATTAAAAGGTGGAGCTGAAAGCTATGTGATTCAAAATCTGACCCACGGGTTTCTTATGCTGATATTCCATAAAATCTTCGTTAAAGATATTTCTGAGAACATTCAGTCAATAATACCATAATCACTTTGTCCAGGTAATCGAACACCCGGATGCACAAACGCAGGACTTGTAGTGAGTGTCCGTCATAATATTCAATTTCTATTCTCTATGTGTGCGCATATCTGGTTAAGTGTGTTTATAAATCATGTCATAACTATTCAAACATCTCGATGATGACAAAAAAGATAACGACAGCAATAAATGGTTAACAAAACAAACAGGGAAAAAATGTAAACTAAAATAAAAATACATTCCATAATAAAATTCGAAGCAAGCTGATGACTTTCAGAGCGATAAGAATAATATTTTGTTGTAATATATTTTGCATAATTTCCATTTCGTTAATACTGTCTCAAATATATTGAAAACTATTCAGTCGCATACACAAAATAAACCTCACGTAAAATAGCTGAGAGCAAAAATATGAATAATACAAAGAATAGTATATGAAATAGAATATTTAGTCTTCGAAAAACAAATGAGTCGATATTTCCCTGAGAGATATTAGTCTATTAAACGGAAGCCAAGTTATCTTAGGAATGTAAAGAGGAGAAAATATTATATTAATTAATGTGACTTATGCGAGGAAGACAAGAAAGATTAACTTACTGAATAATAATATTTTATTATGGTCTTGCCAAAGTCAAGAGACAATTCAAAACATGGCTGCATCTAAAGCAGAGCGAACGCGTTTTTTTTCTTTAGATCGCCACCTACACATATTACTAATGGACGCAGTACCAGACAGTGGCTTTCCTAGCTTCTGATCTTAACCGACTGGAAATGTTATCAAGCACATCTTTAAAGTTCACCATTATCAGTCCTTGATACATTACCGTTGGATTTTGGTTTATGCTTAATCTTTCTAAACAAGTTAACATTATCATCATCATTATTATTATTATTATTATTAGTTTTATAACTACCCTTACTCCTATTATTAACATTATTAATTTTATTAATATTATTAACATCAACATTAGAGGAAGCAGAATCTGGATTAATATAGTATACCTTATCATTATATCCTGCCTCCAACAAAGCAGAGTTATAAAACTTTGCCTCATCTTCAAAAACCAGATTATTAGCGGATAGGTTAGACAATCTTAATGATATACTATGAATTAAATTATCTATTATTGTTTTTGGATGATTACTAAATTTACTAATATGCCTAAGGTTAGTTGAAGGTTTATGATACGGCCTATATGAATTATTATGTAGATCAAGTGTAACATCTAAAAAATTAGCTACAGATATATTATCCTCAAAATTAATATTCTCTCCTATTCTACGAAAAAATCTAGCTAATCTAGTTTTTACACTTTGTACCTGTTGTTTCGAACTATTTCTGAGAAATAGGAGACACTCATCTCTATAAAGATCCCCTCTAATATTTAGGAATTGATCAGCTAATTCATAAAATATAAAAGCACAAACCACATCAGCAACCTGGGCTGCATCTGAACTACCCATAGGTACATCAAACGCATCATGTGTACCCTTTCTAATCCAAACCCTGTCATTAAATTTAATAAAGGATTTCCTAGCAGCTAGAACTACATTAATCTCTTCTCTAGAAAGCCCAGCTTTATTGTGTATAAACCACAACGCCTTAGAACAAAAGGATTAATAGAGGGATAGAAATTAGCTATATCAAATTGTATAAATTTGACATTATCCTTATCATTAATGCAATTAAACCAATCTATGACTTGGTTAGAATTGGACCACAGTTGTCGTTTAAGTTTTCTAATTATTATAGGGATATACTTATCTAATATATTTTTACTCAGTATCCCTATATCCGATTTAGCCGGGCAAATAAGCCTTAATGGAGGATCAGTCCAAAATTTTTTCTTATGATCTTTCAAGATGAACCTCGGTTGTTTTGGCACTATACATGTGTATTTTTGGATGTGTACTACTAATAATAATGATTGTGATGATAGCAATAATAATGGGACCCTGAGGAGATGGAGTATCCAATATTTTATAATATTTTATAATATTTCATGATATGTATAAATCATTCTGGATGTTCTATCGAAATGTACATAGGTCTATTTATTTGTTATTATTATTGTTATTGTTGTTGTAATAAAGTATTTTCAACGGATCAATTTTGAGCTCTATTTAAAGTTGATATATATTCAAAAACTCAACTGTGAATTTTTTGCTAAGATTGTTAACAGATACCATATTTTTTACCAAATTTTTGGGTTAAAAAAAATATATATTTAATATATATATATATATATATATATATATATATATATAATTATAAATTAATAAATTAATAAATTGATAAACCTTTACCCTTTTAATTGTAATATATATATATATATATATATATATGAAAGAATACACACACACACACACACACATATATATATATACATATATATATATATATATATGTGTGTGTGTGTGTGTGTGTGTGTGTGTGTGTGTGTGTCTGCATTCTTTCACACTAATACTCACACTCACACACAATTATCGCTAACCCACATTGATCGTTTTTCGTTGTCCCTAACCCTCTTCTTAATATTTACTTCCTTCCCACTCACCTTCTTTCACTTCCTCTCTTTCTCTCTCTCTATCTCTGTCCCCACCTCTCTGCCTCCTTCCTCTCTATATTCTTCCATTTCTGTTCCCTCTAAAAATAGTAATGTCATTTACAGCGCTTCTTTACTTTAAAATTTTTACCAAAGAAAATGTGTTACTAAATGAGGACCAACCAATTAAACTAATTAACCATGTAAATCATATCAAGCTGGCACTAATTGCTTTATATTGACTCAAACCATTCTTTATACTCGTTATTCAAGAGTTTTATCTAACAGTTCCTTTTCATGTAACATTCAACCAAAAATTGATTAATAAAGAATATCATGAAATTACAGACAATATTGTAAAGAAAAAGGAAGTTCAGAGGAGGAGAGAGTAGGGAGTTCTCATTGTTCGTTGGACATCCGACTTTATCTCTTACTTCTTTTAGGCATTGTATTATGACTGTGGTGGGGCTATCTCGGTGGATTTAGTCGAATAAACCGACTCCAGAACTTAAATTTGAACTCTTGTATATATTCTGTCAGTTATTTGCCGAACTAATGTCACGGTTCCGTATTGATAGCAGGTGCTGGTGGTGAACAAACAAACACGTTTGCACACCCTCATCCACACACATGCAGACACACACACACACACACATATATAAGGCGGCGAGCTGGCAGAAACGTTAGCACGCCGGGCGAAATGCTTAGCGGTATTTCGTCTGTGCTACGTTCTGAGTTCAAATTACGCCGAGGTCAACTTTGCCTTTCATCCTTTCGGGGTCGATTAAATAAGTACCAGTTACGCACTGGGGTCGGTATAATCGACTTAATCCGTTTGTCTCTCCTTGTTTGTCCCCTCTGTGTGTAGCCCCTTGTGGGTAGTAAAGAAATAACACATATACACACACACACATACACACACACACACACAAATATACATTGTCTATATTTTGTCACAGAGAAATTGTCTCGGTGGAAACAGATTAGGTGTATGCACATCATATCAGTTCACAGCGTTCCGTAACAAAACTGTTGAATGCATGAATTTCCGAGTGGTTATCACTTCCTCAGTAGTAGAGGCTGGAACGTTAGACTCTATGAACTCACACACGTCGTACTTGTATAGATAAACGACGGGTTTCATTTCAGCCACAAGGCTTTGGTCGGCGCGTAATTATAGTAGGAAGCACATTTTGCATATACCTATCAGTGAGACTGAACCCCAAACCATGTGGTTTAGAAGCAAATATCTTACGTTAGAGCCACGCCTGCTAATTTGTCTATGAGTGTATACATATATATGTATCATTGCATCGAAGAGGCTACCGCTAGTTGCAATGCGTTTCGTCGCATTTCTCTTGCTTACGAATGAAGCCACGTTACTGGTTACGTGGGCAGTTTAACATATCCGTTTAATAGAAAACCATTCCATTACAGTGCGTTTACGGCAGTGTAGACTGGACCAACATGAAATGAAGTGCTTTGCTGAAGCATACAGAGCACTGCATTGAATTGTTTTGATCGCAAGTTAAACCGGCCCATAGGTTACACTCTATCAACCCCGAACAAACGCACACACACACATATATTTATATTTATGTATATATGCACATAACGTGTGTATACCCCCGCACAAATTTGCACACTCACGCACACACAAACAAAGCACTCACACACAATCAAACAAAACACTCGCAGAGAGAGAGAGATAGAGAGAGGGAGAGAGAGAGAGAGATAGAGAGAGAGACAGACAGAGAGAGACAGACAGAGACAGAGACAGACAGAGAGACACACAGAGAGACACAGAGAGAGACACAGAGAGAGACACAGAGAGAGAGAGAGAGAGAGAGAGGCAGAGAGAGCGTGAGAGAGGAGAAAGTCAGTAGATCAAACGTATCTGTCAATCAATAGTGATTTTTTTTCACACATACTCACTGGCATGTTGCAGGTTGCAGGAAAAGACTTCCATTGTGTCAGTACGCATTTCAACATAATGTGAAACTGAATGCAATAGATCAATAAAGGTGTCTACTAGGAATATATATTGGGAACGTTGAAAATGCTGTAATAGCTGATTGGATAATGCCGCATCCTATTTACTTCGTTACACTAACCTTAATTTCGTACACTGTCACTTGCACAATTCTATGCGTAAGTACATATACATGCATACATACACATATATATATATATATATATATAAATATATATATATATATATATGTGTGTGTGTGTGTGTGTGTGTGTGTGTGTGTGAGTGAGTGTGTGTGTGTGTGTGTGTGTTGTTTGTGTGAGTGTATGTGCGTGTGTGTGTATGTATATTTGTATGCGTGTGTTGTATGTAGATTAGAACTCATTTTTGTTCTCATCCTACATACAAAACACAAGACTTGCTTTGTCATGTTTACCAATTCATTCCCCATCCAATACAGAATCACTTCCTTCCAAATTCTATTGCTAATACCTCGTAAAAATATTCCATGGATACATATGTTCTCAGTTTCCATTGTTGTTAACTCTTTCGCTCTATTTTCACAAATCTTTTGAAATGCTGTAATGTATTGAGATTGCGTCATAAGTTATGCATAATTTTATTGATGCATTTAATCAGCAATAATGACTGATTCTCTGTTTAAATTTTTTATATCTTGATTAATATTTCTGATGGTCTTTGCATGAATATCACCAATTTGCTTGCATATACTTTATTTATGTAGTCAATATTTTCTACATATTTCATTATATATTCAATAACCTTTAAAATATCACTTACACATATTACTTACCATACGATCGGTGAGTGTCAATTTTACTCTTTTAAAATGAGGATTCATATATAACTACATCATAGTCCACCCGAAGCTCGTCTGAGCAGACTTACTTTTAACAGCCCTGTACTAGCAATTTTCTATATTGCTACTGTAAGACCAAGAAGAGTACATTAAACTGTCCTTGTAAAGAGAAGGTGTCTTCAGAGGTTGCATACACAGCTGGTTATACTTGGGGACAATTGTAGAGGGTTGCAAAAGATCGAAACACGTAGAGATCTCTGCCTGAAGCCCTAATTTCATGTGGAATGAAAAACAATAAAATCGATTCCCAATATGACATCGAAGCTTGCCCTATATGTCAACGTCAATTATGAAGAATGACAGAGAGGATGTGCCATTATACATTTCAAATACTTCAGAGAAATGTTGTGTAAACACGAGGGAAATGATATACCATGCAAGGAAATACCTAAGAGATTTAAAGAGAAAACTAAATATATATATATATATATATATATA
>NC_068988.1:16587238-16587669 GCF_001194135.2 Octopus bimaculoides | reverse complement strand
TATATATTCGTATCATCAAATAAGGCAAGGAGAAAAGCTTGCGATGACAAATTAAGATAAGACAAGCCAGTTTATCTATTTATTTATTTAGATTAAAGAAACACTGCACGGAATAAAAAAAAATAGAAAAACTGCAATTGGGAAGCTTTCTAAACATAAATAAGTAAACTTATACTGTGTTAGCACATTCTGAATTTCGAATGCAGAACGGTACTGCGCTGATAAAAATACATTATATAAGTATATGCATATATACGTGAGTACATAGCCACACAGAAATGCATAGCTTTATATGGGTGTGTATGCGTGTGCATCTGTGTGTGCGTATCAGTGTGTATGTGTGTGCGTGTGTGTGTATATATAAAGAGGACGAAGATCAAACTTCCTTTCTGAGTCACATAAGATCATATATATATATATATATATATATA
>NC_068988.1:16585626-16586873 GCF_001194135.2 Octopus bimaculoides | reverse complement strand
TATATATATATATATATATATATATATATATATGTATGTATGTATTTATGTATGTATGTATGCATGATTGCTCAAATTTCAGTCATTCACCTTTTTCAATGACAGTTTTATTGATTCAGTTTTAGATTTATTGTGGAATTTTATTGATAAGTAACAGAAATATAAAGATATTGATAATATAATTATCACAATCAAACGTAAAAGAGGAGTCGTGCATTATTAGAAAAAAATTACATTTGTTGTTCCCGCAATTAATCATTCGATAGAACTTATCAAAATATAATCTACATATAGATATATCAAAGGACTATTAATGAAGATGATGAAATAATTATCGAGTGAATAGCTTGATTGGATGTGAGAATATCGAACGGATATTTTAAGTGTTTGAAATAATTCATTAACAACATTTCCTTTCCATTAATAGAGAATTTTAAATTGAATTTCTAATGAATTAAACGATTAAATCCATCTGATTATTTAAACATTTTGGTGTCATTAGCATAGCAAGCATGGCTGAACAAAACGTGAGCTCGCGGCAAACGGATTCTCTCACCTGGTTTTGGTTTCCTTTTACAGCAAAATCAATTCACGTGCGGTTCCTACATCTGCAAATGGCATTGACTTAATAAAAACCTATTTCTTCACTCTGCTGGTGTTAAAATAAATATAATCACGTTTTGATTTTCTCGGAGCGTGAATTCAAGGGAATTTCCAGATTTGGTATCACATGCGCATACATGTTCCATCAATTCTATTTGTTTATGCATGAATTACATGGATTGGGTGACAAAATGCTCAATATATGCATTTGACTGCAATTGATTATTTTTATGATAAACAATTGTATACGTCAGAAATAATAATTACAACAGCCTTAAAAGTCTTTACACTTATTATTGGAGTTCAATAACAAGGTATAAATATCTGACAGAAATATTCTCACTAACCTCAGGTCCATAATGATATACGGTTGTAAAACGCTTATTTTATGCACGATTTTTATATCAGAAATGCTATATTTAGCTCGTTTCCACACATTCTCCAATATTGCATGCATGTACACACGCATTATTTTAGCTAACAACATAGCAGGAGAATTGATAACCAGTGTTATGTCGATTACACAAAAGTGACTCGTTGTAAAAGTAAATTTAACATTCCTTACCACGGTATTAAAATACATATTGTAAAATACATACATACATACACACACACACACACACACACACACACACACACACACA
>NC_068988.1:16582352-16584852 GCF_001194135.2 Octopus bimaculoides | reverse complement strand
TATATATATATATATACATATGTATATGTTTATGAATGCATGGAGATATGAATCCATATATGCATGTATGTATTTATCTTTTTAAATAGGAATATATATATATATATATATATATATATAGGTGTGTGTGTGTGTGTGTGCGTGTGTGTGTGTGTGTACGTGTGTGTGGTTTTATGAATGCCTGAATGTATGAATGCATATGTGCATGTATGGTTGTATGTATGTATGTATGTACCCCTTACCACATGTATTTGTACGTGTGTATATAATACACGTGAATCAAACTGTATTTTTGTGGTAAGAACTAAATTGTATAGGTGGATCATTGCAGAGATCAATATTTATTTTAAATGAATTTCATCTCATTTTTTTCTAGTTACAGTATTTCTAGAAAACTATTTTAAATATATATAGTCGTTCACTGAAAAATTACAAAAAATAACAGCTAAATTCCTACTTCTCTTGTATTATTGATTGTAAATTGGTTTTCACGTTATTTCTTTCCCACAAACGCTTAGTATCAGAGTTCCAGCCAAAAGATACTGAATTCTTGACGCCATGAGTTTCCGTAACACTTGCCAGTTTTATGAAACTATTTAAAGTTAGTACTAACAGAGAGAAAGAGGGAGCTATATACTTCAGGAAATTCTTGCTGCATTGACATGAAGTAACTATCTATTGTCGTTAAGGAATGCTACACATATATTTCAGTCGGTTAGATATATCTTGCTGCACGAAGTAATCAACAAATAAATATTGAAGAATGAAGTAACTAAATTCTTAATTTGGAACAACAGACCTAATCTGTTGCACATACATGAATGAAAAACAAAATAGACAATGTGTTTATATGATAACTTCATATCAATCGTCAATATGAATACAAATCGGGAAACATTATTACACAAATACATTATTCAACAACCTTCCCAGTCTGTTGTGAATCACTTACACACATTTGTAATGTTTCCAGCACAATGTACTATTATCATTATTCGACAGTTACAATGATAATTAATACAAGAGCTCTAAATCTGTATATTTCTTTGCTGAATTTCAAATCTACTGAAAAATAAAAAAGAAAAACACTTCCTCATGAATAAACAGAAAATATAACATTTTCTGAAAAGGAAGAGTATTGTTCGAAGAGGGATATCTTCTGTTCTCTCTTGTGTATTCTATGTGGTAAGCTAATGGCATGAAAAAAGTATGAATTACAATAGTTTACATTATGTTCTGCCTGGTATAATAGGTTTATTGTGAATAATATCTTGTTGAGGATTGCTTCCTTAGAGAAATGTGTGATAACGAAGTAGTCGTCGTAGCACGGACATACAGTTAGCAATTAACATATTCTTTGGACATCTGTTGTCACGTTCAAGAAAATAAGTAGAATTAATCTCTATCAATGAAACGTTTATATATATATATATATGTATGTATGTATGTATATGTATATATGTATGTATATATATGTATATGAATATATGTATATATATTTATATATGTATGTGCATATGTGTGTATGTATAAATGTATATATGTAAGTATGTATATGTACATATATTTACAGATATATACATACTCACACACACACATAAGTATGCATACACGCCAAAAAAACAGGAAGACATTTTTTGAGTAAAGAAAGTCCTTCGTTTTAAAAACTGAAATCTATTACGTCATGCTACATGAGACGACAAATCACTAACCAGACCTACGTCCTTTGTTTTCGAAATGTTATGAGCGATATGCCTACTTATTCATGAATCCACACATGCTTTTCAATGCTGGAAAATTGCTTAAAATATTGGAGGTTGAATATCAACGTAATCTTTATCTTGACCAGTTAAGTATGACTTTCATTTTCAAACTACAAATTCTCTTTTACCTGCAACATGTACAAAAATGTATACATGTTGTGTCGACGCCCCCAAGCGAAAAAGTAGGATCACCCAAGACATATTAATCGAGGTAGTCTAGCTGTTGTAGAAGAGTTGAGTGACCGTTGAGTAGCAGTCGTGTAGCGGTTGAGTAGAGATCATCCGAAGGTGCTAGAAAGCAGTAGCTTGGGGCATAACAATACACTAAAACATGTTTCAATGCAAATAACTCGAAGTAACATATGATCCTTTTTCCGTATCTCATTTTCACTTGCTATTGTTTTTTTAAATCCTACTACAAAGTAGCTTTTAAAGAAATAGGACTCATTACATCAAAGTGTGTGTGTGTGTGTGTTTGTATACCGGTATGTGACAATCTAGATTTCTAACTTCAAGTTAATACAAGTACATTTGGGAGAAGGTATCTTTATCGTATATAAGCGAAAATTATAGATAGTAGTTTTGCTTAGGTACGTAGATGTTTACCATTTTATTATCAAAGAGCATTTAACCAAAGCTGATACTCATCGTCTTTGAGGTTAGTCAAATATTTTCATCTTTCTCTCTCTCTCTCTCTCTCTCTCTCTCTCTCTCTCTCTCTCTCTCTCTCTCTCTCT
>NC_068988.1:16581312-16581817 GCF_001194135.2 Octopus bimaculoides | reverse complement strand
ATATATGAAACCCCCAAAAATAACGGAATAGAAACGTAACAGACGACAATGAATACATACGGACAGATAGACGATACAGAGATGGACAGGAAAAACCAGAAGACAGATCATTCGTGGCCCTCTGTTCATCAGTCAAGCTTCCAATTATCATTACATCTTCTGTCTGTTACACTTGGGTCTGTTCACAATTAGTAGGCCCCAAGAATCTAAGCTAAGAGTATTAAATGTTTGGGAAGAAAGTAAACGAATGTGTACGACAACACAAACACAAAACGAGGAAACGAAGAAAATGTTACGCTATTACAAATAAAAACACCAAGAGAATAACATCAGGTGTTTGTCGGCTAATGAGGACAAGATAAGTTAAGATGACGTGTGGAGTGAATCTCTTGAGGCAAAAACGTAGATGAAATTCAGGAGACAGAAAAATAAGGTGATGTACATATAGCGGCGCACGTACACCTTTTGCTCGCTACATATATATATATATATATATATATATATA
>NC_068988.1:16578575-16579714 GCF_001194135.2 Octopus bimaculoides | reverse complement strand
ATATATATATATATATATATACGCATACACATACATTCATACTAACATACTTGCATAAGTTGTAGTATATATTTCAAGTATTAATTTGTCCAGTAGTTGAGTAGAATAATTAGATGATTTCTGGAAACATTTCCTTTTATTATGGTTAACACATTCTATGCTATTTGCTGTTTCGTGTGAAAGAGGCGTTCATGAGATGGATATTAATGAATAAAGTAACTGGCATTATAAGCAGAATTATCTTTAGCATTCATTGCCTGGGGAAAAATCTATCCCAGTGTTGCGTGACAGTAACATATGAAAGAATACGAACAGCTTCGGAATCCCAAGAAATTCAACACCTTTTTCCATATGGCCAACACATGTTACTAGAAGATTGATTGAAAAATAATCGAAAACATACTGCATAGTAAACAGAAGATATCGATAATGTCAGCGTTTCTTGGGCTGACATAGGCCGTGTAAACTACATCGTTTCCTACTTAAGCACAAGACCTTAAACACATATTCTAGCTATTTATTCAGTGAAGCCATCTAAATATACGGATCACATTTATTGCGGCGTTGAAGCCTGGTGGATCGTCACGAGTAAAAAAAAAGTAAATATGAAAATACAAATAGATGTGAGTATACAGTGAGATAAGTATTGTTATTGATTAAATTTTCTCCTGACATAAAGCATACGGTGAACATGACCAAGTCACTGTACACAGGAGATACACTGAAACTAATCAATATACTATAGTATATATACATACGGCAAATATAGAGCAAGACAAATACCCGATTTTACGTTACAAGTATATGTCAGAATATAAACTGCTTGTTATGACGTTAGTTTGGATTCTGATACTTGGCGACACTCTGCCACATTTCAAAAGTTACGTAACCATACCCACACGCAATTTATATTCAAAAACCACATAAGCAAATACAAACACGCCTATACATATTCATATTTGCGTGTGTGTATACACACATGCATACATAGATATATATAAATATATAATGTGTGCATGTATGTATGTATATGCATGGCGAGTGGCGTCTACGTATATGTGAGTGCGTATGCATGTAAATATAAATATATAGACACACACACACACACACACACACACACACATACACACACACACACA
>NC_068988.1:16571685-16578008 GCF_001194135.2 Octopus bimaculoides | reverse complement strand
CATATCATGTGTGTGTGTGTGTGTGTGTGTGTGTGTGTGTGTGTATATGTATGTATGTATGTATATGTATGTGTATATTGCTGAGAGGTAGGCAGAGGGAAAGAGAAGCATAGTAAGATTGTGCAAGAAGGATGTATATTAAACTGAACTGAAATGTTTACTGAGTGGAATATTCTTTTGTATTTTGTTGTTGTTTTATCCGAGATCTGGCCAGATCGGAAGACATATGACATAAAGCATTCCACCAACGATCTTTCTGCTAATTTATCGTATCTGTAGAGAACGTCAGTTTATATTATCTTTAGTGTGTCAGCATGCAAGTTGGTTAAAATTCAACTCTTGCAGGCCTTCCAGAGAGGGACAGTACCAGGAAATTTTGGAGTCTTGTCTTAGGTTTTCAACGTCGAACTATGATATAATTAACTGAAAGTCAATTTTGTTTCTAAAAGAAAAGAATCAATATGTAATGTTGACAATAGTATAAAACTATAGAAACCGATTTGAAATAAGTGAACTATTGTCCGTTGTTAACATAGGCAAATATATCAGTGATATAACTGATTTGCACGAAAATGAAAACAGCTCTCATGTATGCCTGATTTGTGATTTATAACTCAGTGCGGATTACATTTTGCTCAATTAGGCTTGACAGCCAAATTATCGAGTATAATCGTGTTCCTATCTTTGTAAGACGATTGTTTTAATGTTATTGTTTGGAACATAGACAGTGCATTTGGATATCTTAGAATCGGTAAAGGTTCAAATGTGTCCCTTTTTAGTGTATCTAAATGTTATATAAGTTCCGTAAAGCATCTACTCATCACAGGTCATGAATTTCAAATCTTCCATTATTTTCCATACAGAATGAATTTGTCATGGGTAATATATTTGGGATAGCTCGCATGTTTTACTGTGCAATTCACATTCGGTTCAAATTACACATCCAAATATTAATTCCATGTTTGAGTTTGTTATCCATAAGTTGACTGATACCTCTCATTTCCACGGTCTTTTCATATCAAAATATTAATCTATATACTGGTTACCCTAAAGCAATTAATGAAAGCATGGTCTTGTTATTACTAAATCATAATCGCTTATTGATGACATATCTGGACGTTGGCTCCCTATGGAATGTTTAAAATGGGACTCAATGCCGCTTGCTATATAGAAGTTTATGTTTTGTTTATAGACGCATTATCCTGTAGCATTCACTTGCTCTACCCGATTCTTAGTACAATTCATTAATGCTACTGATTACTATAGCTTTCGTAAATATAATTACAATTTATCAATTGTTTATATCTAATATCCAATGTAGCTTCATTTCAAGCTTTCTTCTTCGTTCATTGTCAATTTCATTGCTAATGTTGCCACTTTCCATGAATGTTTGCTTAGTAATTCCCTCTTTCACATTCCTTATTTGTACATTTGCTTCTTTCTGTCTCTGCTACTCATTGCTTATTTCTATCAATCTCTCTCTTCTTTTCATGCAAGTATTCTCCGAACTAGTTTAACTCTCTCGTGCACGCATGCTATTCTTTTAATTTTAACCCCCACATTTTTTCTTTCGTTATCTCTGCCTGTGTCGCTCTATAACCCTCTCTATCTCTCTCTCTCTTTCTCTCTCTCTAGCATTAATCTGTACTCCTTCAGTAAACAACACCATTAATTAACTACAATAGAGGCTCCACCCTTAATCAGGAAATCCATTGTACACCTCAATACACAATAATAAATAGATGAAACGATAACACTATGAGTAATTGATTTCTACGAATTCGTTCGCGTCTACGCTCTGTTATATATGAGGGATGAATACCCAAAGTACCTTACTAATTGGAGAAAATAATGCATTATTAACAGTCCTGTTCTGCAACAATATGCTACATAGTAATTTATTGTATCCTGTATCATATCAAGTAACGATGTTTGCCTACAAATATCATAGAAACCGTTTTAAATAAGAGCGCAGAGGTTTCAGTTGATAAGAATTGATTTCATGCTCACATGAGGCTACCAAGCCAAGGAGTAGGTTTTAAATTATCAGGTTAATTTACACGCAATTCGATATTTTCTCTCATTTCTTTCAAATCATTCAGGGAAATGTTATATGTCAGGGATTAAAATGAGATCGGAAGGTGGTGGCTCACTAAGCATGGTTCTTTGAGGTGTTGTATGAGGTGGACCCACGTAGTACTGATCTGAATACCAAGATGCGTTCACTGTTGATGAACGACCACGCAGCCAGCTGTAATCTGCAGTCCAAAGATGAGGTACGTACGGTGGGAAGGCAGCCGGTGTTTGTGGTATCCATGGGGAAATTATCAAGAAATTTGAGCCTACTGTAGTCTTTTTTGTTTAAAACTGAAGATAGAAAAGCAACAATGCTGAAGATGATGTTGACGATGATGATGATGATGCGGAGGTGCAGGAGAGGAATGATAAAAAGAAAGAGCTAGAATATCATACTAAACTAACCATTAAAGGCGTATACACTTTACCCTTGACGATTGGCATAAAGAACTAAAGTAGCCATACTTGGTTCCAAATTCGTTTGTAAATATTTTAAAGTCAAAATGACAAATTATTTGTCATTAAAATTGTTTTGGTAAGCATGAACATTTGTGTTAAACCTGAATATTTTTTATTAAATTGTAACATTTCTGCTCGTTTTTCTTAGTTCTTTTTTAAGGAAGGAACCTTTTGATATTTTTCGCAAAGCACGAGTAATAAAGATAATAATGCCAAAATATGAAATCCCAAATTTACACGAAATTGGGTAGAAAATGTATGATAATGTTGGTTTTCCCACATAAATATTCTTATTTTTTCAATATAGTATCATATATTATGTAATATAATATATACAAAAGGAAGATGGTATGTTTTATCGGCTGCTTTACTGGCTTCGTAAAATTGAATTAGTATTACAATGCTATTTTAGGTTACTGCGTAAAATCATGAGATGAAGAATTGTCAATTATTGTAACCCTATAGCTATTGTTTATGACGAGATTTGTGAGTTTCTTCAAAAGTTGTTCCTCGTACTAGAGTCCAGTGAGGCATGAAATTAAATTCTCTCAATGCAGTACTTATAGTTGCCAAATTCTAATCAAATGAAAAAGAAGTTACTGCACTATTATACAGCTACAGTAAAATAAACATCTTGAATATGTTTTAGTAACCACTAGACAAATGCTGTAGGGGCATAGCAAAGACAATATAACAGCGGTACATTTCTTTGGTACAACAGTTCTTTTTAATAATATAGAAATTATAGATGTGTTAATATCATCATATTAGTTGTAAGAAATACCGATTATGTTTTGGACATTCTCTGCAAGTATCTACAATATAGCTTACACAGCTGGATATTCTCATCATCTGATGTCTGTCTTAATTAAGGTGTTCTATCTTAAATGTTGCTCTGTGGTATCATACTGTGTTTATCTTATCAAACGGGAATTTATTATTCATACTCATAATTTATTAAAACGTAAATTTGAAGTGAGAAATACATTTGTTTAGTGTTAGTCAGAAAACATTTACACTCTCCCTCCGAAAATTGTCATACGAGAACTCGAGTGCTTTCATTTTGTGAATTTCAATATTTAGCTATGAACTTTTAGACGTAAACTCCTGCCAAAATAAAATAATTTCCTATCTTTAAACGACACAACACAAGAGTTTCAACTGTGAAAATAGGTTAAGTTAGGTTAAAATTTAGACTTTCTAATTTAATAACTCACTTAGGTGAGCATATGCGAGCAGGTATTTGCTTTGAATTCTTCTCAAGTTATAGCAATTCGGTGTCTAATGTTGAGTATTTCACTCTACGCTGAGGACTTTGAGATCATCTGATCGACCGACAGCATTTCCAACTCAATGTCTGTGCTTAAAACTTACGATTGAAGTCGCATTCCACTATATATTCCTCTATCTTAAGTTGATGAAGTAATTGGAGACACGCTCACTTAAAAAAAATACGAAACGAAGAAATTGGTCGTTTTGGTTATCATGTCATCATAACTATGCCAATATTATTTATTTATGAAACGGAATAGTTTTCTTAACTTCTCTGATTTAAGGTCTTCTGCTTCGAACAAGTGAATGGAAAACATCTTTTTAGCGTTATTGAATTATGAATTTTCTCAACGATGCCATTTTCATTGAATCATCTTTCGGTCTTCTATCTATTTATTTCTGTAAGTGAAGAACAGAGAGAGAGAGAGAAAAAAAAGAGAGAGAGAGAGAGAGAGAGAGAGAGAGAGAGAGAGAGAGAGAGAGAGAGAGATGAGGGACAAAAAGATGAAGTAAAAAATATAGAGAAGCAAGAGAAATGAAAGAGAAATGAGAGGTAGAAAGCAATCGCTAGGAAAGAAACATTGAGAAATGACAGAAGAAAACAAAAAATGAGAAATATAATCAAAATAATTAAATTAAATATCTTTATTAAGACTTGAATATGAATAAGTTCAGCAATGGCATTTTCGAAGGAGAAAATCGATACTGATAAATGGAGTGATAAATCCATTGATTGATAACATTTTGAATTAACTATCTTGAAATCATGTACGCCATTTTAGATTCCTTTAAGACCATCTCCAATTAATAACAAGAATTTTCAATCATGTTTTGAGATTTTAGCTGGCTTTTTTTATGCACAGCTGAAACTTATTGACAAAAAATGATTTATCAACTACAAAAGTGGATACTTCATTCGCTAGTTCAATTCTTGAAGTAAGCCAACTTAATTTATAAACATTATGAGCTACTATAGATATCAATTAGATTATCAGTATTAGCACGAAGTGAAAATGATCTGCACCTGTGACTGAGGACGGAAATCTAGGAAAACAAATCTACTTTCTCGGTGTACCACGTTTTAGTTTTCTATATGCATTCCTGTTCTGACATACTTATGTGTTTCCTAACTACAATCATGAGATATATAAGATATGTACCATGGGATCCTGAACTGCTCATGGTGGAGAATACAAAAATTTTCTTTTAGCCAAAATTATTTGTATTTATTTAGAAGAAAAAGGAAGTAAAAATTGCTTTGCCATCAGCAAACATTTCTTTGACGTGTTTCAGACCAATCTTAGAGACGTGCGTAACATAAAGAAAAACCTAATTATGCGTTGTGAAATAGTCTTCCATGAAATTCATAAAATATATAAGTACTAAAATGCTAATTTACACAGTTACTTAGTACAATAAATATATATATTTGAAAACCACAATTTCATAAATAGTCATAGCTACAAGGGTAAATATGAAGCTGGCTATAACAAATTACTTTTGAAAATTAGATTATGTTAATGTACGATTTCATGATGAATAAAACAATCCTGCATAGGAGGTCGTTTGTGATCTCGAGTGAAAGAAATATCAGAAAGTGATCAGTTTTTTGTACACATCTCAAATAACTAAGTAAGAAACGAACCAAAGCGAAAAATGTGGTGTCCTCAAGCTCATTACAAGATGGATGCCTTAAATCGAGTGATATCAATATGCTAAGTAATTCAAAACCTCATGCAAAAACGGAACTGTATTGGGAAGTGAATAATAACATTTGGCAAACGTTAAGTATATATGAAAATAAGATTAAAATAAAAGATTTATTTGATTAGAACTAGGAATTTATCTAGGAAATATTTTCAAAATAAATACCAAATTGATATCTAATAAATATCCTACACTTGAGTTGAAAACTAATATTGAAAAAGTATACTATAATTCAGTTGCAAAACAATCAGGGTGTTTGAAATATATCTAAAATTTTCTAATTTCATTTTAAATATGAAAACATATGTTCAAAAGAAGACATTGGAGTTGCAGACGACAAAGAGATTATAGAAAACAATTATTCAAGGAAAGAAACGAAAAGCATAAAATAATAAGCAATGTTAATCTGAATAATAATGAGAAACGGTAAACTGTCAATAGTATTTTAGTTGAATAATCTTATTATTGTTACAAAATTAAAGAATTCTTCTAGCGTATTCGCATTCTCGTTTACAGTAAAAAATTTTAAAATATCAATAATCGCATGGCAATCGGAAGAAATATTAAATTCAATTTAAATGCCAGTGGAAGTAATAGGGTTATTTAGTAGCACTAGGCTATTGATATATATTGTTTACTTATACACTAAGAGCAATATATCAGCGAACTCATTCTAGTGTGAGATAATTATTTTCTTTGTCATCAGCACTGAACATATGAACATACATACATACATACATACATACAAACATAGATAATACACACACACACACACACACACACGTATATATATATATAAATATATATAT
>NC_068988.1:16567214-16570814 GCF_001194135.2 Octopus bimaculoides | reverse complement strand
TATATATATATATATGTGTGCGTGTGTGTGTGTGTGTGTGTGTGTGTGTATTATCTATGTTTGTATGTATGTATGTATGTATGTATGTATGTATATATATAATTTGAAGTTAAGCAACAACAATTCAATAGGTTATAGCAGTACGTACGTTTCGTACAAGCTCCATTTATTCATGTAGTGCGAACAACGAAAATGTACTCCTCAGCTGCATAATGGAATTTCATTTTAGAAAGTCTTTTTGAAGATGTTTGCAAAAAACAAGAGTAAGAGAAGAAAACACATCTCGACTATGCTGCTGTTTCGCAGACAAGTGAATCAAACAAGAATTTAAAATCTAATTGGAGGGATAGTAGTTATTTCAAATTTAGAGGAAGGCAGGTTAAGTAGTGGTGAACAGCAGGGTAGGGTTAAATTAAGCATGAGAGAAAGAAAAAGAAAATGAAATGGAAGGGCAATACCCTAAGGAGTGGTAAGAATTAGGAAAAAAATTTAAGGTAAGGGAATTAAGGTCAAGGTATTAAAGAAATATATCTATTCTACAGTATAAATAGAATAATACAATGAAGCACTGAACTACTAAGTTCAAAACTATAGGGAACAATAATAATTAGAACAAGATAAACATATCCAGATAAAATAAGATATAAATTAATGTGGGGTGGTATTATTTATGGGTAAAACTATAATATGAATGGCCAAAATCCAAACAGAAAGAAAGGGGGAAAGAGGAATAAAAGAGAGAGGAGTAGAGTTAGAAAAACAGGACTAAATTAAGAGAAATAAAGCTAATGTTTTCGAAAAAGACTCAGAATAACTTAGAGAAAATGTAGGACTAGTATATTCTGTGGTCTTCTCACTAGGGCAGTAAGAGCCTGAAAAGAGGAACCCTTAGACAAAAACCTCCTATACTATGCCCAGGTTCCAACCCGGTCCACAACACTAAAAGTCCACTCGCAACACCTCTCGTTTGAACATCACTACTCGAGATCCTGGATACATTCCAGGTTAGTGTTTACAATCAAGTTGTCGATATAGGCATGAGGACCTTATCCTCTTCTTATATCCCCACGAAGCGGGTTCCACAAGGCTAATTTAGCTGCTATCAGGAGCCGATTTTACCGAATCTTCTCGCTAACTTTCGGCAGGTCTCCATAAAGCCACTCATTTCTCGTATGTTGCTGCCACTTCACATTTAGGGCCATTCGTATCATCCCTGTGTAACAATCAGCTAGTCCGTTTAAAAATTTCTGTGACAGTGCTCATGTTTCACTACTATACAATCAGCACTGTTCCAACAGTTACAATGAATAGCTTGATTTTGACTCGCCTGTAGGATTTGGAGTCAAGGCCTTCTTTGATTTGTAACAGGCTGTCCATGATCGTGCCTTTTTGATTTTGATGTCTGCTTTCAAACTGCTCATCTAATCACATAAGAAATTGAAATTTGCATCACCATTTAATTTGAAACCACAAGGACACACGTTGGAAATATGAGAAAGGCACCTTCTACTGAACCTACACCACTATCTCCGACAGGAGAAACTGCAATGTCGGTCTCGGCGCGAATTAAACTCCGAATTTTAAGAACTACAAGACAATATGAAACTTGAAATAAGAACTACTCTAAATTATAGTAACTGCCTTGGGAATGATTGAAATACGCACACAAGTACATAACTGAAAATAAAGTATTAGATTTATACAGAATATATGGTACATAACTACAATACATAAGTGAATACCCAATCAAAGCATTATACTACAAATCACCAAAGGTGCATTGAATGTGGAGTGAAAAGTGCAAAAAATTTTAATCCCTGAACACTAATAATAATTATCGAATCGACAGCCAGCGATCTCTAATGCGCAATATGCCAACACTTTGACAGGAACCGATGAGAACTTTTATAGACATATATCATATAAATTATATGATAACGATGCGAAAAATATCACTATCGAAATATGTTAATTCTAATGACAACCACAATATGAATTTATTTTAACATAGGCTAAAAAAAAAATTTAAACTTGGATGAAGGAATAATTTATTCGATCAACTCATATTTTGATGGTCTGTGGCCGAAAGTACGATACGAACCAAAACGTAAAGTAGAATGACCAATATATTATTATTGAAACCAAATAGTGTGGATGTGTTTTATTGAACGCCAAAGCTATGTTACACGAAATTCAACCACGTTAAATGACAAAGACAGTAAATCTATTCTAAACATGATATTACTCTCCTAGAGAGCCAATGATATTGGTTGAATAAGAATAATCTTAAAAATACGATACTATATGCATTCAAAGTTGTCCTTATTGAACCGAAAACAAATTGAGTTACTATTGTATAATGATGATTATAAGGAAGGTCGTTGTGATACAAAAAATACAAGGAGCCACTGGGTTAGAAAAAAATAGTGTAATTGGTAAGTTATTGGTACTACAAGGTAATTGGTGAGACAGCCTTGGAAAATGGAATCTAATGAGAGGAAACTCAGCAAAGAAGACAATTCAATACCTTAGGATGAAGACAGTGAAAATACCAAACGTATTTTCAGGAATCAAGATCACTTATAAAAAAGATAAAATAATTCTTCATCGAAAAATATAAAATGTATCCTACTATTTTCGAAGTATAACTTTGTTTGATTTAGATGTACAGCAATGAAATTATTCAGCGTTCGATTACTACTCTGCGAAGGAACATAGATCTGTTTCGTGACATCTATCACTCATCGACACATAAAAAGTGTTTACACACCATACACGATTCGATTTTCGTTCGCATCTTCTCTATTCCAAACATGTTCATTTATTGTCGTCCAAAAACTAACATAGAAATATAGAAACAACCAAAACATGAAATAAGGTTTCCACAAAAAGAGAGCAAAAAATAAATTATTAAATGAAAGTGAATCAACCGTACATGATAAATCAGGACTAAAATTCAGGTTGAAAAAGTTTTGATATATTGCCTGCACATTTACTTGGCCATCACTACCATTACCACTATCTGCTGTAACATCAATAACGAAGCGTTAACAATAGAACATAAACTTCTGCAGGATAACTGTGCCAAATAAAAAATGACACTAAAAATACCACCCTCACAAATATAAATTACTATAACTAAACGTTATGAATTTGAAAGTGAAAGTGATTCATTTGTTCCAACTAGACTTGCAACAATATAATAATTTACGAATGTAGACCAACTGGATGACAGATTCGAAAACAAAAGCAGCGTAGAAAAGGTATTTTCGCTATTTAGTACTTTTGCTATTTGTGTCCTGCATTCAAATCCCACTGGGGGTAATTTTACGGTTCAGACATTTGAGGAACGTAAACTAAGCACCAGGCACGTACAAGGATCGAATTTGTCATATCTATTTACAGATTAACTCACTTTTCACGTATAACAAAACGTTCCTAAAAGTTACTGCTGAATATTTGTATATTAACCTTTACTTATAAAAGATAGAATTAAAGGGAAATACTCTGCTACACACACATGCACGTGTAGACACAAGGCGCACACATATTACAACTACACATCATATATATATATATATATATATATATATATATATA
>NC_068988.1:16565238-16566286 GCF_001194135.2 Octopus bimaculoides | reverse complement strand
TTACATACATACATGCATACATACATACATGCATATATACATACATACATGTGTAGGAGTGTAACGCTGTGTTTTCTGGTTGTAGCAAACATTTGCAGTTGAATTGTTTATTGTTAGTTTATCTTATCTCTGTTGTGTTGTTCAAACAATGATCATCGTTTTGCTGCGTTTCGGCAGATAGTTTGGAGGTTTTATTTAACAGTATAAATATCTCAGGAGTCGATTTTTATCTACTTTACTGCCCTAACAGAAACTGAGTTTTCGTCTTGGGAATATATTTCACTACTCTTGGTTGAATGGATGTAGTTGGGGCATATTTATTTATTGTTTTGTTGTTATCAGTGACACAAATTAAGGGCTTCGTATTATTTTATTTCTGAATTTTTAGTGAAACGATGATATGTTACCTCATTCAGTTTTTCCTGATACGCAAACTATCCATTGAAATCTTTGGCACGAGACCAAATATTTTACCAAGTGAACAGTTAACAAATTCGATCCTTGTACGTGCCTGGTGCTTAGTTTACTTCCCCCAAATGTCTGAACCGTAAAATTACCCCAGTAGGATTTGAATGCAAGTCTTGCTTTTCGATCTGCAGTGTATCCGACAATAACCCTCCTCACCAAGTAAGCTTCGTGGGTTACCAGTTTAGCCGCCGACGACACGACTATGCCTCAGGTTGCACTGAGTTACAAGAGCGACCTGACGAATGTCAGTGACAAACGCTTGTACAACACTTTTGCCACTCTCTGAATCAAAACAGTAGATTCCAGGAACAAGTAAAGCAAGATGTCTAGTACTAAGTTGCAGGTTATATATCGGAGTGCCTTCTCCTAAGCTTTTCTTCAAAAGGATACTGCAAGCCAGCAATGGTACGTCAATTTGAATTCAGTTTTATTCTCCTATACTGGTTATCCGAATCACAGCTTAGTTTCAGTCTACCCCTATCAGCGGTCATGGCTTTGACTTTGCAGTGCAACCAGTTAAGAGACAGTCATAATCATGACATTATATATACATATATATATATATATATATATATATATA
>NC_068988.1:16560750-16564851 GCF_001194135.2 Octopus bimaculoides | reverse complement strand
TATTAGCGTGTGTATGTATAAATATATAAAAAGATAAAGAGAGCAATGGTAAAGTTGAAAATATATTTTATGGATAGAGTCTTACAGTTGTTTCTGGGAAGATCCAAAACTTCCCTTCATCGGATCTTTCCAGAAACAGCTGTAAGACTCTACCCATAAAATATATTTCCAACTTTACCATTGCTCTCTTTATCTTTTTATATATTTATACATACACACGCTAATACATGACTTATAATCACCAATCCTGTTCGGACAACGACTGGGACATAACTAGTCGGTATACAGCACTTACTCGGTATTACCTGTATCTTTTGGGGTTTGGTTAAATCCAATACCCTCCTCAACCTTGTATATATATATATATACAAATATACATACTTGCACACTTAAATATATACAATGTATGCTCTCATCAGTATCATTAAAAAACATTATAAGTACATTTAGGTATTAGCTATTAGCGGCGAGATCATATCTGATGGGTCGATCTTGTTAGAATTTTTATCTGTACTATCGCAAATTGGTGACGTATATACCGTTTATGATATTATGAATTTAATCATTTGCTAATGTCATGATACTAAAACAGTCGAGCCAACATTAATGTGTTTGTGTCTCAGTATGACCTTGGTGATTTGTTAATATCCATTCTTCCTAATATTTCTGATTGAAATGATGCCAAAACTATACCGATACTTAAGCAATGCGTAGAAGATCATTATTTCTGAATCGTTAAAAACCGTTTATGTAGCAGAAAAAATGAAACGAACCATCATATATTTCGTTTAGCATTGTTCTTTGTTCAAGCCCATTAAACATATCTGCCTTTTAGCTTCAGGTGCCTATAAAGTAGGTATGGTTCCTACAGTAAACAAATGGACTCCAATACGCCAAACGTAGTAAGTAGTACTTAAATTTGCAATCTTAGTCATAAAAACGTGCAAAGTCTGGTAAGTAAAACATAGCATCATATCTTATGAGTTTAACGTCAAAACTCTATAATTATATTGTTATAAATACATATTGATTTCAGATTTTGGCACAAGCCTAGCATTTTCGTTGGGAGGGCATACATAGACCTCAGTGTTCAACTGGTACTTAATTTATGAACTTCGAAAGGGATGAAAGGCGAAGTCGACGTCGGCGATATTTGAACCCAGAACCTGCAGACAGACGAAATACCGCTGAGCTCTTGGCCCAGCGTGCTAACGATTCTGCCAACTCACTGCATTACTGTCATAAGTATATATTAGCATTAGCTTACTAATTGAAAAAGCTAGGTAATATTTGCCTAAGTGGTAGCTCAAATTACGATAACTAGAAATAGTGTGAGGCGGAAAAGTGATATTAGATAGCTTTGTTCTCTAGAGTGAAAGCAATTGTGTCCTTTTCCCCCCAGCAGCCCGTGACTTTTGTTCTTTTACAGGTTTTCAGTCACTGACCTGTGGTCATGCAGGGGAATAGCCGTCAAGGGTTTCAGTCATATCGATTCTGAAAAATTCTTTTATTAGATTCAGCTCGAAAGGTGCGGTCAAGATGGGGCACCACCGATGGCTTTCTTACAATTTCACTATTTGAAACTTGCTCTTATATATGGCTTTTAGTGAATGAGGGACCTTGATGTTGCTACCCTCATCTGCGTTTCTTGCTGCAAGGTAGATTCATCTGGAAATTTTGAAACAAGGATGTCGAAGAACTGTAGGCCCTTGAAAGTCATGTTGCTGCAACATCTAATCCTGTATCCTAATGGCTATTTTGGGAGTTTTGACTCTCTGCAGTGGCGCCTCTTTCAGCTGTTTGTGTAACAGTCAATGCCTCTGTTTGGTACAAGTTATTGTTTAAGTTGTAATGTACACACTTTAAAAATCATAATATAAAAATGGCATCTACACACAGAGAGTTTTATGCCTTAGATATATATATTGATTCCCTCTTTGGAAAATTTCTAATAGGATGTGTGCGTGTGTGTGTGTGTGTGTGTGTGTGTGTGTGTGTGTGTGTGTGTGTGTGTGTGTGTGTAGACTTTTGAAATAAAACCCGAAATGTAAGACATTTGAAATATAACACCAGCTGTAATTTGTAGAACTATATACGTGTTCAATCTCCTGCGGACGTTTCGTGAACAGTTCTGCAAATCATATTGTAAAGGACGATCATACTGAAGAGTTGCAGACAATTACGTAAGTAATTACGTAAGTAATTAACAACGAAACCGGTCTATGATGTATTCTCTATATTTTGTATCTTTTCATTTGTCTTCCTCGCTTACGTTCTGGTGTTTGCAGAATTTTCTTTAGAAAAATATTTTCTTACAGGTCAGACCGTAGGTGGTCTTCTTCTAGCAAAAGGGACGTCCACTTAGTGGTCATCCCTCTTATATGTATGTAATATAATCTTTTTCTGAATCTTCAGATTTTTCAATTTGCTAGGCCACTGGTTTAAATTGATATTAAGCAAATGGATATTCAATTTTTCAACCTGATTATTTAAATATAGATAGATAGATAGATATATAGATAGATAGATAGATAGATAGATAGATAGATAGATAGATAGATAGATAGATAGATAGATAGATAGACAGAAAGACAGACAGAGAGAAAGACAGACCGACCGACAGACAGACAGACAGACAGACAGACAGACAGACAGGCAGATAAATAGATAGATAGATAGATAGATAGATAGATAGATAGATAGATAGATATGCATATATGCGTACATACTTACATACGCACGCACACACAACACACACTCACACACACACACACATACACACACACACACATATCCGAATACTTTCTGTGCAGATGTCATCTACTCGATCCGCGGTTTATATTGCCCAACCTGAAGTTTGTGCAGAAGATAACACTAGTTCAACCTGGTACACAGTGGTATTGAACTACTTGACACATGCTTGTAAATCAACGTTCTTAGTCAGGTGGCTATGTCTGTACCTGTATATTTTTATACTTATTTATAATTAAATTTGACTGTGAAGCCGTTTATTTCAAAGCTACAATTTCATGGGAAAATATGGACATTCTTCCGTTGTCTTACTCTCACACAAATCAAAAGTAAAAATGTCTTCCCTTCTTAGACAACGTAATCAAATTGAATTGTTTAGAGCATGAAGTCGTTTCCAAGATAATTGAAACTTAAGTTTAAAGATATCTAGTAGCACAGACACCAGTTATTTCAGTCTAAGGTAACATGGTACCGCCTTCAAATTGTCCGACGTAGCCATCATCTTTATCGTCGTCATCATGATCATCATCAACAACAACAACAACAACAACAACAACATCGTCAATAACATCACTAACTGTAGCAGTACATTTCCATAATGGCAGTTTAGTTCTGGAGCTGAATTTGATTATACATTTTACTGCGTATATGAACTATTATTAAGTTACATTAGTAAAAGCGACATGGTCAACTTGGAGACCGCATCAACCATTAATCAAGATTTAAGTTTAGTTAATAATATCAGTACTGGAAAGGAAAGATTTAGACATTTTATAACATTCCTTTCCTGATCGCAGATATCTAAACAGACAGAACATGTTTTCACTGTTATCTATTTGAAGCGTAATTTTCGACACGAAAATTAACAAGTGAGCCTATATTGATATTTATACCATCAGGATTTGTAGAAAGGAACAGTGCTCTCTTAAAATATTTTATCATATATACATATATATGTGGTTTGTGTGAAGGCAAGCATCAGTGTGTACGGGTATATGTATCGACGTATGGATAAAAATGCCCATAAATATACACCCATACACGCACACACATATATATATATATATAAATATATATGCATATATACATGTATATATACATATATTTATATACATATATATATAAGATAGTGTACAAATAATTTACGTATTCATACACAAAAGAGGTGACTTTTAACAGGACACCTTACACGCTAGAAAGGCCAGTTAAAGCCCAAACCACGAATAAGGGTAATTTCAAAGAGAATGAAAATAAAAATATTTTTCGAGTTACTCTTTGACTCGAGTTTCGGCATCACTATAATTTGTATCTATGTATTGACATACATGTATATTCATATACATGTATATA
>NC_068988.1:16557665-16560495 GCF_001194135.2 Octopus bimaculoides | reverse complement strand
ATATATATATATATATATATATATACATATATATCTGCATATTTATATATACATACATATATATTCACACACATACACACCTACACACACAAGCAATACACGTATATATACTGTTTCCTGAATTGATTTATTTTCTTAGTTTATATCTTAAATGTTTTGTCGTGTCCATGGATTCTATTCTCTTCGTGTTTCTCATTCTTTCCTGCGATCAATATTAGTATTATAATAGATTACCAAGTTTGTTTTTTGGGAATCGACTATGGAAGAAAGTCTCCCTTCTCTATCAGTTATACTTATATGAGATTACAATTATGTATCTTCAAAGTGTTGGACTAGACTTTGTGTCTGGGATTAGAATCTAGTGAACAATATATAATCCCATAGTTGCCTTTAGTTTGAGAAAAAAATAATAACTAAAGCATAATAAACATCTCTGTATAAGTATAGAGTGGCGAACATGTTTAAATATGATATGCGTTTAATCATACGTTAGAGTGCTGAAAGTATAGATTTTTGGTTCAAAATCATTGTGAAATGCATGTTGATGGAGAAATTCGTAGGGTAAAAAATATACAGAATATTAAGCATGATAAAGTATATACTAGCCAACGTTGGAATGTGTAAATATTGATAAGGGAGACATTGAAAGCAATATATGATACATCAAATCAGGATATTTTAACCAATGTAATATACAGAAACATGAAATGATGTATTAGCACACATGAGATACATTTATATACATGTAATATACATTTATTCACATATATGAATGAATGAATAAATGAATGGCTATAGCACTTAACATATATATATATATATATATATATATATATATCTGGTGTTGTATTTCTTGTGAAATTGGATCTATCTCTACGGACACTGGGAAACAAACTGGCAAAATATTAACGTGGATTATTTGTGAAAGAGAGATTTCGGAAAAAAAAAAACTTCCAGTTCTTGTTACACATATGCATAGCAGATAATAGGGGAATACACTGTTTAAAACAGGTGCGAGACTGCATGTCACCTACTCATCGATGCGTGATATTTGCGAGCTAGCGACATCAGTGCCCAAGTCATGGGAGAGAGAGTTTAACACCTGCTCGCTGTTTACGGTCATGTGAATGTAGTGATAACTCCTAAACAGTAGATGGGGGAGGAGGAGGAGGAGGAGGGTGAAATCAATCCACAACCAATTAAGAATGTTTCAAGCTGTTGACATACGTTCTTTATCGGTCTCAGGTAAATGATATGTGTTGATCCTGATACACAACCCTAGAACAGGTTCTATATACTCTTTAGGCTACCCTTCCAGTATTTACTATCCGCTGTTTCTACAATTCTATGAGGCAGGACACCATGCGCATGGGTATTAGGCATCAGGCACCTATAACTAAGTGAAATTAGGCATGCGCCAACTTTAACACGTAGGGTGGCTGCACCTAATTCTAGCTACTATTGAAATCTATCAATGACCCAACGCGACCAAGATTGACAACAGAGGGTTAGACTGTTTCTGTAACGATGGTGTTGTTTTGTTTTTTCAACATCTTGTGTTCTAGGCTAAGAAAACACTGATGTCCATACAATAACCAACATCTGGAACTAAGACAAACTCTTAATTATTATTCACACACACACACACACACATTCATATTTATTTGTACGTATATACGAACAGACTAACACTCACACACATGAACACACCTACGCACACACGCATACACGCACGTGAATTCATGTTAACAGAAATATGTATATATAGCTGCAGGCGTGGTTGTGTAGTAAGAAGTTTGCTTACCAACTGCATAGTTGTGGGTTCAGTCCCATTGTGTAACACCTTGGGTAAGTATCTTCTATAATTTGGGGCCAACCAAAGCCTTGTGAGTGGATATGGCAGATGGAAACTGAAAGAAGTCCCTCGTATATATGTATATATCTTTGTGTGTGTCTTTCGGGGGTCTGTGTTTGTCCTCCCTTTACTCTTGGAAGCAGGTGTTGGTGTGCTTGCGTTGAAATATCTTTGAGGTATATTCCAACACATAAGAAAACCAATCATTCTATCTTGTCATGGAGGAAATTTCTCGCTGTAGACAATTAAGTGCAAACACCCCAAATCATTACGAAGTTCTCACTAGCCAGATTGACAGATGAATGCATTCTGGAATGGTTATCTCCTCTCACGATCCGATACTGGAAATTGTAACGCTATCATACGACATGACATAGATCTCTTTTCTATTCGTGTTATCGTACTAGAAGCGCGAAACGTGGTTCACCTGAAGATAAAGTACGAACTTGACGAGCTTAGCAGCGATGTGCAATGTATGAATAAACTATAAATACAGAACGCTGAAACTAAACAAAGTGTGGTTACAGGCCACAGAAAGTAATATGGTATCAGCATTTAAACATTTAAAACCAAGTGATGATGGTTTTAACATTTTAATATTCCTTTATAACTGATACGAATACCATACTCATTTCCATCCGCTGAGTGCAGTGAAGTAACGCAAAAAACGGCGTTTTGCCTCCCCCAAAACACAATGCTTGAATCAGTCCAGGAATCGAAATCGCTGATGAGTGCAACAACCCTACCACGCGTCACCGCCTATGTATGTATATATACATGCCAATATATGTATGTGTACATGTATATGTGTGTGTGTGTGTGTGTTTGTGTTAAAATATGTATTAGAAACAGCGCTTGTGTTGTAAATAATATCGAACTTACTACGCAATGTATGTGTTGTTTTCGACAATATGTATGTATGTATGTATGCGTGTGGTAGGGTGTATGTATATATATATATATATATATATATAT
>NC_068988.1:16546669-16557630 GCF_001194135.2 Octopus bimaculoides | reverse complement strand
ATATATGTATGTATGTATATGGATATTTAAGTTGAGAAACTTATAACTAACGGAAAAATATAGGTGTGACGGGTGGCAATAAATTAATAGAATGATCGATATATTTATTCTGTCTGGATGATTTGTACAGCAATTGTTAGTTCCGGCATAGATACACAATTATATAATTGCATAAAGAAAAATGAAATAACATAAAAGTATAAAGAATACAAAATATATGCAAATGTTTCTTTTTTTTTTAATCTTTATATTTAATAAGCTTTAGCAAATTATTCCAAATTATTTTTGGAAAAACTATTTGTCGAAAACAGCTTAAATATTCAATAATTTAGTTGATTATCAAATTCTACTGTGTCGTAAATATCCCCTCGAGTCATAGGTTTTACAATAATCTCTATACATATCGCCCCGAGTTTCAACAACATTAGCGCCCAATACGAAAACAATTGCTTACAAGGTGAGACTGGTTAAATCTATACGTGATATACAAATATAAATATTCTCTTCAGACATACATTTATTCTTTCCATAGAAATAGAGAAAACATTGGTTCACAGTCATGGTCAAAGACGGATGGGTGGATAGATACGTGGGGGGGAATATAGTAATCAATGGATTGATTACTCTAAAAATTTATAGGAAATGGCAACAATTGTTAATCATGTATGTAAGTGTATCTCTCTTTCACCCTTTCTCACTATATGTGTGTGTGTGTGTGTGTGTGTGTATGCATGTGCACACACACTTGTACATATGTGTATGTATATATGTGTGTGTATATAAAGTGTGTTGTTCCGTGAACGCTATAGATTGATGCCTGCAGCAACAATTAACATCAAGGTGAAAGGTTTGCCATAAGAGTGTTTATTACGTTGACAGTCAGTCGAGACGTGTTCGTCATGCCGAGAGCGTCAGGACACTTTATAACACGACTAAACAGAGAAACGAATGCCGATGGAGTTTAATAGAATAAGTATAATGTACCGACTAAATTTTCTTGTAGTTATCACTGTGAGTTTTATTTAGTCAGTTTTCAATAAATATACTAGCATGCTGCTGATTGACACATGAGCAACAGAGGTAAATCGAATTCTACTGGCTTTGTCCGTGTGGAACACAATTGCACGCACATGCATACAGACAAACAGGCAGACACACAGACAGACAAACAGAGAGGCAGACAGGCTGACAAATGATGGTGGGAGATGTCTGAGATCAGTGCAGAGAGCTTTCCCATTTCGTATCATCTCACTCAGCATCTGGTGATCAACAGCAGCAAACATAAATACGTAAACATAGTGCTGAAAATCGAGGCGAAACGCATTCTATATGTAATCTCCTCAAGAAGCACCTACATTCTAGTGATCCCCCATAGAGCCCCCAAAATAACCAGACTAACATACTTCAAAAAGAAATGGATGTGAAACGCTCAGCATGCCCAAAGAAGACTATGCTTATATATATTTTTCGATAACTTGAAGTAGACAGTGATATCAACATGGCGTGCAGCACCTTTTGGACTCATGACTGCTACATCACATACCACTTTGAAGGCTGTCGTAGCAATCCAAGAACAAAAGGTTGCTATGAATACCTAATGAGAAAAACAATAAAGCAGCTGGATATATGACATCATCTCTGTGCTTACATCTCTATCGTTTATGATGTTGACGCCAAAACAATATGCAATAGCATTTGAGAAAGAAAACCATCCCAGTTTAAATATAGAGAATTATCCCCGTAGTTGGCTCTATAGACAGACATCAATACTGAGAATCTTGGTGAAATATTCCGTTCAAAATATCTGCCAGATGTGCAAATAACAGGACGAGTACCGTTGTTTGGGACAGAGAAAAAAAGGTTATGAACCGTCATAGAGGTCAGTCGTACTACTCATGTGAATATTTCTTGAAACAATTGAAGATAAGGACAACTGTGGACAACTGCTCCGAAATCTTTGGGTTATATATCTAGATCATAAATTCATATTTATACCAATAATATTTGGTACAGCTGGTTCTGTAAATAAATGTCTAAGTGACACTCAGTACGTGTTAGGGCTTCAGTAAAGAATTCAACATGCTAACTGAAACGTTAAAATGTAAGACATTTCTCAATTTCAAAATGTGACATTGCTTTTGCTATCTGTTGTATATACTCCCACGACCAAGTTTTGTATCTTTATTAGAAACTAGCTGCTTCCGTATAAGAAGATTTCTAATAATTAATATTAGAAAACAACATACATACATGCATACATACATACTTTCATATACACACATACACATGTGCCAACATTATATCAAGATGTACGTATGTATGTGTGTCTATATAGGCATGCTTATATCAGTATACATATGTTTGTCTGCATGTTTGTGTGTGTGTGTGTGCATGAACGTGTGTATGTGTATGTGCGTACGTGCGTGTATGTATGTATGTATGTGGCGAGGTGTGTTGCGCGCACGCGTGTGTGCATGTATGTATATAAATTCAGATATGTGTACATATATACGTACAGCTTACATAAAAAAAAACATGACGGCTTATTCAACCAATGCAGGAAAAATTTCTTTCTGATGTTTACACAGTAAATATTATTCGTTCAATGAGGCCTCAAGCGAAACTTATAATGGCAATCATAAAGAATTTTACAATTAATTTGATTCTACATTTAGAATTTCAGTATTTACTTCTCATCAGTAAACATTCTGCTGTTTTCAGAATTACTTAAAAATAATAATCTTAAACAAACACTGAATCACAAACACAAGTATGTGCGTACAGTTGTGTCCGTGTGTCTCCGTGTGCCCGTGTTTGTACATAAACTCATTAATATTTTATTTCATGCATTTATGCAACCGCTTTGAGCCTTATTCTAAAGCTGTTGTAACGAATAATGTTAATATGAGAATCTAATTGTATTCACTTGTAGCTGCTCCAGCTTTGAAGATCACCGACTCATCACCCCTGATACGTCGTTGCAAATGTTTATTTAGTGATCATCTCTTACGTTGATATAATTCATTACCAGACCGAATCGAGACAGTAGTACTTGATACCAGAACTTCAATGCAATGGTTTTGTAAGAAGATGCTGCTGGAGATTGTGCTGGTATAAGTTTTAAAAGTAGGATGTCTTCCATATTCACAATAGATGTTTTCAGCACTGTCATTAAACAACTTCTGAATTTGTTATTACTTATATTAATCATATGTACTAAGCCATAATTACCAGACTGATATTCATTATCAAATTAAAATTTGAATTCATTCAAATTGGCGGAGAGAAATCAAACCAGTAGTAGCAAATCATATTATCAGTAGAGGAAGGATAAAAGAGATGTCAACTCTCCAGGGTTAGAACTTAAATTATTGGTTCTCAAAAATTGATATGGCATTTAGAGAGAATGCTGCTATTCAACGAATTCACATCTGGTAATGTCACTAGCAGCGGCAGTTTATGAGAAATGAATTGCGTTCAACTAATCAAAAGGATCAACTTAAAATGATATGAGATACAAGTAGACAGTTCTCTTCCCGAGAACAACTAAAATATTATGTAGCTCTGTTTGTTTAGGATTTGATCTACAATAAAGCTTTCAGCTGATTACCAAAGCTCACATTTAAAGTTCATCATTAGTTATCTAAAATCAATGTTAAATCGGTTACAGAATACTGAGGGAAGTAGTAGTAGTAGTGGCATTAGTAGTAGTAGTAGTAAACGCAAGGTCATGAGCTATTTGTTTTAATATGAGGTCACTATCTCGCGCAGTGATGGTTGTGATGCATATACTTGGTGTATCCTTATCAGACGAGTAGCCATGATGTGTACATCGGGCTTCGTATATTTGTAACTCAGCGTCACTTTGATGGTGGCAAGCGCTTCTGTCTCACTCAATAATGATAATAAAAATAATAATAATAACAAGAGCACTCAGAGAGCTCAAACATCACCCAAGGAAACACCAACGTCCTCTTAACGATTAGTCATCTGAAATAAACTCGACTACTCTCACAAACGAATGAACCCAACCGTTCACAAAAATTAAGTAAAATAAAAACGGAGAAATAATCCAGAATCCTTGTCCGGTATCTGATCGATCCCAATGGTAGTCATGGAATGTGAAGGTGGCCGGAGAAAATTTAGTAACTAATAAATACTTTATCCTTATCTAATCCAAGCCAAAGTTAACAAATTCACCATTCAAAATAATTTTAAAGGCAGAGGTAATACTTATAAGTTTTACTCAGGAATTTTAAAATGAATAGCATGCGACCTTTTGGTTTTCTCTTTTCTCAAATTCCGACTTTCCTATAGTATTCTTGTTATTTTAGACCGATGTATAGATGTATGTATATATGTAAGGATACTGTAAAGTGTTACTGTGTATGTATAATATGTAATATATATATTATAAAATATGTAGGTGGCATTTAATTTCTGGATGTTTTTTCTGCCGTTTGTTCATGTAGTTTGATTACTAAGATAGAGACGCGAGTAAAATTGGTAATAGAGAGACGAAAATAAAACTTTAGAAACAGCCTAAAGAGACATAATTGAGAAAAACTTGAAAGTCAAAGTAAGATTGTAATCATGTAAAGTAAAGTAAATATAAAAAATAATCCAGAATTCTTGCTCAGTTCGGGATCGATCCAAAATCTAACCAGTTTGTGCCAGTCACAAGACCAAATATCTCAAAGTTTCATTCGAATCCATCCAGCGGTTCTTGAGATATCTTGTCCAAGGACAAACAAGTAAACAAACACAACTGAAAACAATACCTCCGCCTTCGCTAAGGTGAAAGTGATAATAATAGTAATAATAATAATAATAATTATTATTATTATTATTATTATTATTATTATTTGAATGAACATTATCAACTTAGTCTCTTGGTTGTGGACAATTGACACTTTACTATATTCCCCAGTCAATGTGTTAAACAAGATCATAATAATAATACTTTCTACAATAAGCACAGGGCCTGAAATTTTGGGGAGGAGTCTTGTCGATTTTATCGACCCAGTATTCCACTGGTACTTATTTCATCGACCCCGAAAGAATGAAAAGCAAAGTTGATCTCGGCGGATTTTGAACTTAGAATGTAAAGACGGACGAAATGCTGCTAAGCATTTATCTCGGCGTGCTTACAATTCTACCAGCTCACCGCCTTAATAATAATATGATTATATAAGAAAATCAAATAACAGTAAAGAAAATTGGCTTCAAAACACACCGGAAAGTGTTTCAGCGAACAGGGTGATACTCAATGAAGTAAATATATAATAGACTATACCAACACATTGACTCAAGATAAAGGCTAATATATAAAATATTTGCTGTCCACTATGGAAAGTATTGCCTCTGTACGATGGTACTAGTCCCAAATGATGATATCTAAGGGCAAAGTAGAAATTATTGCAATATAAAGTATACAAGCAGAAAAAATCAGAACGTGAAAATCAAAATCTGAACCACTTCCTATAATACCAAGTACAGTGACAATGATTAAAATAGATACAGACAAACAGTTAATGGAAACACAATTTAAACAAATACACGTAACATACCGAAAATAGCATCGCTAAGCACTGAGCACACGGTGCTTCCAATACACTCCATATTATAAAGAAATAAATACGGTTACCAATTAAAAGAAAAAAAATATATATTTCACACACCCAAAACACAATGTATTAACTTTGTTGCTAAGTTAAGTGCGCGATAGAAATAAAACGGCTGAAAAAAATTATTATAATAAATTTGAGTATAATTAAAATAGAATTTTTCGAATGAACAGAAGCAAATAGAATTATTTTAGCGAAGCGACAAATTCCAGACAAATCTAAGATATTGTGGGATGCCAATACAAAAATTATACTAACAATATAAAAACTGTTTAAAATCAAATAGTGTAAAGATATAAATAGTAAATCGCTACAACGACTGTCTAGGAATAAAACTATATTTGAAAGATTTAACCTCAAATTAAACTTTAATAATTTGGATCATATTCAAAAATATAAATCGCAGTTTATAAGACATTGAAATAAGAATTAAATAAAATGTTACATTTAAATAAATTTATCAAACTAATTATCTAATGAAACATAGTTGTTAAGTATATTTGTCTGGGTAGGAAGGAAGCTTTACATTTAGGTCCCCTTTGCATTCCATGTTAGTTTTGAATCTATGGTTTCTAAGAAAGCTTAGAGAAATGAAGAAAGTATTAAGAATTACAGAAACATCTAAAATCCTGCATCAACAACTGATTTTAGGAAACGATGAGACCTAAGGCTATGAATGAGAAACTTCCTATGGAAGTTGTGAGAATGCATCGCGGGGTTTGTTCCTGACTCTATGAACACTTCTTCCAATCTTTCATTCTTATGAGCGATGGATTGGCAGAAATGTTAGTAAGGCAAGATGCCCTGTGGTATCTGTCCTATTATTCGCGATTTTGCAGCAAAACCTCTGATGATACACATGCTTAAACATTACCCGCTGTCAACAGCAGCCTGTCTTTTAAATAAACACAATTACATGAATGGTAACTTGTTTATCACCTCCAAATAAACGTTACGCAGGACTGCACATGCATATACAATGCATGATCAACCTTGATAAACGGAATCCGCTATTACATAGAAGTGGGATACTATAAGGAACAACGACTGTCATAGATGTGCTAAGAGACATATATATTGAAGGTTTCGTTTAGGCAAGATTGGCAGAAACGTTAGCATGCCGGGTGAAATGCTTAGTGGTATTTCGCCTGCCGTTACGTTCTGAGTTCAACTTCCGCCAAGGTCGACTTTGCCTTCATCCTTTCGGGGTCGATAAATTAAGTACCAGTTACACACTGGGGTCGATGTAATCGACTTAATCCCTTTATCTGTCCTTGTTTGTCCCCTCTATGCTTAGCCCCTTGTGGGTAATAATGAAATAAGATTGGTGTAGATATATATATCAGATGGGGTTCATTTACGTGGATTTATTTTGAAACCAACATTTTTATAAATGCGCAACTGTCTATGTGTCTGTATGTATGTTTGCTTGAGTGTCCGTATTTATGTAGGCGTATAACTAATATTCTAGACTTGTTACTAATATTCTATAACAGTTGGTGTTCTCACATGGTTACGGATCAATGTCACAAAATATGAAGCTGAGTAGTCGATGAAGATATGCTGCCTCAGTAACGTAAGATATTTTTGTTTATGTTTTGCTACGGAAATTGTCAGAAAGAGGAAATTAAATGTTTGCTGAGTGCTATTTCCTGCATCCATCATTATGATACTTTCATAGTCATTAAAACATTCTATTGTTCAATAAATAACGTTAAAGGATTCATAAACGGAACATCATATTGAAGTGAATTCATTCATCCATAAGAAATATGGCCTCCTGAAACTACGAGGCTGAGGGTTATTGGTTACCATAAATGTACAAACTTATCTGACAATAAGAATATCAAATACAAATTTGCAAAAATTTATATCGATTCTTTGCGAGTACATAAGCGAATCAACACAATAACAATCAATTAATGTACACCTGCTTGCTGATAAATAAAAGGGAAGTATACTAAACAAACATTAAAATACCCTCTGCATCATAACAAATATCATCCCAAAAGCAACACATTCCTCGACCTGGATATTCGGCTTCAGGAACAAATATCCAACTTCCTTTCCTACCGGAAATCCTGGTTAATCAAGTTCGTTAAGAACTGGATATCCTTTGTAAGTGTATTCTTGACGTCATTCACTGTGATATCAGAAAGAGAACCATTCAATACGATATCAGCGCAGATATAAGTAAGCAGTTCTACGGAATCGAGAATAAAGTAGCCTACAAATTCACTCATTTCTATATCATATATTTCTACATCGATATCTCTCCTCCTGAAAACCCCAGAGATTGGTAGAGAATTTAATAGAAACGCTAAGCAGTCAATCCTTCAACACGAGCATTGTGACTTGCTCTTCAAGAAGAAGACCCATTATTTGTATCCGTCGGTAGCTACAACGCGACTGATTCCTTAACCTTAAAAACACACATCTCAATAGTTCGATATGTATAGAGATGATGATTCGGCAACTTCAACCTATATGAATGGCCACGCCATAGTTCCATTAAATAGGAATCATATCAACATCTTCAAGGATTTGATTTTATTATATCTTTTACCGCAATCAGCTTCTTGGAAGTCACACTATATTTCGAAACAGGAATGTATTAACCTTAAAAACAAGAAAATGGATTTTATCTTTAGAAACTACAACTGATCTCAGGTCTAATAAGAAACCTAGGCAGAGACATCAGCACAAGAATTTTCAGCTGTCGATGAAGTCAGAGAAATTTTATAGGTACACCCTTCATTATGACGATGTACAATTGAGGACAAGCTTTACGAAGATCAATTGAAACAGAACGTTTCAACCTACATGCTTTCACTGATGTGGTTGCAAGCTTCCTGCTGTTAACTAGACAGCATTTCTCACAAATTCATACATATAATAAACTCTTTAATGGTGGTAAATTCAATATTCTCTAGTCTTTGTTTGTATAGTAAACGGTTCTAACTGCCCACGTTTCAAGATTGTACACTTTTCAAGAATGCACTGGTAGTGAAATTCAGATCATTAGTCAGTAATAACCTGTATGCATCATTCTAATCTAAGCTGGTTCACGTGGAGATTTACTTGCTTACAGATTTACTTACAAGATTTACTTGCTCTGTGTGCTTGCAATGCGATTATTTTTTCCTCGCTTGTACTATCATTGTGGCCTGTCACAACTCGACAACCATGTTTGATACTCAAATTGATACGCAACGTGTCAATACTAAAGGTAAACGTATATACATTTATATATATATATGTGAGTGTGTGCATGTGCATCTGTGTCTGTGTGTGTGTGTGTGTGTGCGTGTGTTTGTATTTATAATAGACAGCAGTGTGCAATGTTTAACCAAAATGGAAAACTATAATTGTCTCTAAATTTGACTGAGATGATAGAAACACCTACATTTCTAGAAATTAGAGCTAAAATTATCTAATGCTGAAGTCAAAGCACGTAATTGTATTCATATATACTGACAGGGACTATAATCGCCCGAAAACACCCATCAAGATATATATATATCGGGTTTCTCATCTCCCCAAAGTCTGTGTAAGGTTAAGGGAAGTAGTTGAAATGACAAGAAACAAACTGATGGCGGTAATGTCTCTATAATTGTCTCTAAATTTGACTGAGATGATAGAAACACCTACATTTCTAGAAATTAGAGCTAAAATTATCTAATGCTGAAGTCAAAGCACGTAATTGTATTCATATATACTGACAGGGACTATAATCGCCCGAAAACACCCATCAAGATATATATATCGGGTTTCTCATCTCCCCAAAGTCTGTGTAAGGTTAAGGGAAGTAGTTGAAATGACAAGAAACAAACTGATGGCGGTAATGATGATACTGCAGTAGTGAGGTTGATTCTGGTATTGGTGATTGGTAGATGGAGAAAGAGAAAGGGAAATGAAACGAGAAAATAAAGATGAAAGGCGGTGTAACATCACATTAGACATTCCTCCTGCTGCTCTCTCTCTCTCTCTCTCTCTTTATTTGTTCCTTTCTGTTTCTCTTTCTCTTTCTCCCTCTCCCTCTCCCTCTCTATCCCTCTCTTCCGATCCACCATTTACAAAGCCAACGTTTCCTATGTTGTCACTAATACCATACCAATCAACACTGTTCCCATCTCGCCAGTAATATAACAGGAAGAGTATTCTCTATTTTTGCCCAACAGTGTTCTCTTGTTTCTGCGCTGAGCCTTCACGTACGTCTACGAGAGACATTTATCAATATACAAATAGTTATTTATTAGTATAGGCTACAGCGTCTAGAACGAATAGTAATGTTTTAATGTGTTAATATTATTACTTGTTATAGTATACATTTCCTAAATAGAATTGTGTTTTACGTATTTCCAAAGACTTTTATATTTCTGTTGTAGAGTAATTTCAGTTATCCCCTTAATTCATTCCATCTGTCGTCATCAAAGCGTTCAACAATATATTGAAGTAAATTGAGTAGCAAATTTGATTTGTGTTACATTGTATGGTATATATTCGATTCAATTTATAAATGATGGCCTCTTTAAAATTTCTCTCTAGTTTTGATGTTAATGCATAAATTAGATATATCCTAACGTACATCTTTTTTAATTATTTCAAATAAATACAATGTTCTTTTTATTAGTTCGACCTATTTTTTACCACGACATTCTTGTATTATATATTTATACATGCATATTACTGATTGTGTAACTAAAGTTTCATTGTGTTGTCGTTTATATATCTTAACCTATTATACACAACAAAAGTATTTAAGCTAGAATGCCAGATAGATAACTTTTCCATGTGAATATAGGAAATATTATGGCTCATTTTTTGAGGGATATATTCTTAGTATCTAAATCATCGTAGTACTCAAGGAATAATAAATTCACCGACATATTTAGAAAGAAATGTCAGATAGTATTTCCGACACGGGAATACGGTGAGTTCACACAATCGTTACAAGCATTTCATCCGTCTTCACGTTCAAATTCTGAGTTCTAATTCTGCCGAGGTTGACTTTGCCTCTCTAACTTTCGGGGTCACTATAATAAGTACCAGTTAAGCATTTGGGGTCAATGTAATCGACACATTCATTTTCACAAACATACATTTACGCAAAAATACACACAACACACACTAACACACACACATACACACACACACACACACACACATACACACACACACACACAGAGTTAGCTCTTATTCTATCAATCAATTTTTCGTGAAACGTTAGCATGCACGGAAGTAAAGAAACTAACCCTGTTTGTCATGTGGTTTGGGTTGCACAAACACGGATACTCATATACATACATACGTACATTATATATATATATATAT